>NC_069130.1:39340805-39625805 GCF_026914265.1 Mya arenaria | reverse complement strand
CTTTCTCTTTTATCCGAAAAGAGACCAGTATCAGCTAACCACGGTGCCTGTCGCGCATTCGAAATGTCTTGTGGGTACGTAAAACGAATCAAGCTTGCGGTCTAAGTAGTAAACAACCAAGATATTTGTTGTTGTTTTTTTTAAAAAGTATTGTTATCCTTTGTATAGAATGTTGGTATTAATTTATTAACTGGGCTGTTCTTTTTTTCGACATAATTTGCATGTTGCCGTGACATTTTCTATTTAAATACAAAGTTTAGTTTTTAACTAATCATTGCATGTCACTCAGCACTTTTTTAAATACAGCATGATTTTTGGTATTGATTGTTTAAATACTATTAATGTAAAATGAAAAAAAAAAAACATATGCCGCGTACCTGTATAACGTTATAACTTGTGTTCTTGAGGAAAAGTAAATTCGGGTACCAGTCTACTGTATTGACTCATTCACTCTGATCAGAGCGGTCGAATGATTCACACATGTACATGTTATCACTACTTCCGGATGCTGATGATGTGAATTTTATACGTGTTATATTGAAGAAATTTATCAATAAAGTCGCCATTGAATGATTACCACCATCAAACAGATTTATTGTCATCTTACCGTGGATAGCATGTTTAATTTGACACGTAGAATTACAAGCAATACAAGTTCGTTTGATAAAATCATGTGATTTCAATTTTGCAAAATGGAGATAAAGAAATATCAAATATGCGCATACTTATTTATAAAGTTTCATTTTAAATGAAGCCAAATGTATGAATATGTGCTTAGCATCTGGCTTATGAATATGATGAGTGTTTACCTATGTGCATAGAAATGTCTTGGAGCCATTCTCAGTGTAAGTACATTTTGTTCAATGACATTGTGTGATAAACCAACGCCATTTGCCTGCTCACTTTTGATTTCTACTCTTATTATGCACCAGTCAATTGTTACCACCCCCTCGGGGTATACTAGGGAAAAGGGCAGTGTTTTCACCCTTCAGCGGTGTCCTCGCAGTGCCTGATGATTGCGGTGGTTTTGTCTTCCCGCAAAATATAGCGGGGAATTACCCTTACCTAAGATCCTTGGGGTGCGAGGTTATTTGGCAGGGATTTTACCACCAGTTCGTTCCCGCAGGGTAGGGCAGGGATTTTATAGGGGATTGGTTGGACTGAAAGTCAAAGTATTCCCCAGACCTGGCGGGGGGGGGGGGGGCGGGCGTGGTTACATTTGACTGGTGCATAAAGTTATTTTTCTAAAGACGCTTTGAGCTCACTTTTTGTTTCCTCGCCAAGAATGAAAATCAGTAATCACCCAATGTTGTGGCATAGTGAAGTAATGAAGATTTAACCTCACAACAGTCTTTCTCAAATGCTGTCCAGGCTTTTTTATGCTTAAGAATAACTTACCTGGAGATGTCAGACCAGAAATCGTCTTGGCATGAGATTGGATTACTATGGATCAGCATGCACCAGTCAATTGTAACCAGGGCCCCCACATCCGGGGTATACCTGGGAAATGGGCCGTGTTTTTACCTTTCAGGTGGCCCCGCAGTATCGGGTCTTCGTGGAAAATACAGTGCGGATGTGGCTTAACCTAATGTTTCTTGGGTGCTGGGGAGATTTGGTGGGGACTTTGCCATCAGATCATCCCTGCAGGGCGGGGATTTTAGCTTGGGTTGGCTGGACCGAAAGTAAAAGTCCCCGCTATTCCCTGGACGGGGGGGGGGGGGGGGGTGCATGGTTACAATTAATTGACTGATGCATAAGCTTGCGTATACATACAGATTCAGTGTTTTGGTGCGCAGTTGACAAATTAACTAATTACTTATAAGAAGTTAAGAATGTATATTTATTTATATAAGTTATACTTTGCAATCTAAATCATAGATTTAAAAAAGGTAACCTGTATCAATAAATGCAATTATACATAAATAACTGTGCAAATCTTTATGAATCATCCAAATATGAGTACCTTGCAGGGTCTATGTTATTTTTAAAAAATTATACTAAGGGAGCTTTCAAGATTAGCTTTCCAATCGCATACACAATGCAGTTTGAAACCTTGATAATTCAAACAAATCTTGGTTGCAGACATTAATATAAAAAATTATTCAGATCATAATTTAGAGACTTTTCTTGCACTTAAATGTGAACAAGTATGATTGGGGTTGAACACTAAGATAAACAAATTTCAATGAAATTAAATGAAGCACAAAATATACAAAAATTGAAACTTTTTAGACTTTCAAAACTTTAACATTTATACTAAATACGGTTACATAAAATGATGAATACATTTGTAGGATTTGATATCCCACTAAATGTAACCGTCGGCTTCGTTCATTCTAAACTCTCTCTCAGTGAGAAGGAATAAATTTTATTCACTGCAGTTGTTTTCTAACTTTATGAAAATAAGAACAATGGAAACAATGCATTTACTACTGTTGATCAGTGCAGATTGTGGGAGGTCATGGTTGATTTCACTGAACCACCAATAAGCCCTGCCGAAATTGGATTCTAATTGGTCAGTCAGGTGTTTTTGGTAGGCATGATTAGTATGAATCTTAATTTTAACCATCATTTATGAATGTTTACCAAATCATTGAATATTGAAATAACAAGCGAAATGTTAGTTTGAATGATGAAAGCCATGAAATATGTGAAGTATTCAAAAAGAGACCATTTTCCAGCTTGTGTAAGTATCGATAAAATTATTAAGTAAACTTATTTATTGTTTATCTGGAAAATGTTGAAATCTCATGTTTAGGCTTGATTGCTATGTTATTGCAATATGTTTTATTCATTGCAATATTAATGCAAAATATTTTTATGTTGACTTAAGTTTGTACATAAAAACTAATGGTATTGGTGATATGAGAATGATCTCGTAAGTCTTTAAAATCCCTTTTGGTATTGTGAGGATTTTGCTCCAGTCTTGATCAGTTTAGCTTTTGAAGATTTCCAAAGTAACTGCAAAACAAGTCCAGCTGCCTAGAAAGACTATGTCAAACCCTGACCAGATAAAATTTCTAGTGTTTTCAAATTACCACCTTGGCAATGGTTTTATCATAACATAGGATATTAATGCTAGTGGTTTTAAAGAAAATGCTAGTGTTTTTGTATTCGGAATGATATATCATAAGTGGCACTAAATTGAACATAATTTATAGTTCTCATTGATAAAACACATAGCCCCAAGTACATATTGATCTAAGATTTAAGGCTTGGATGGAGTCAGGTCAAGAAAATTGCATGTAACATTGTCAATACATTGTACTTTCCAACGCAGAAACTGTTTGTTTATTCAAGTATATAATGCAATCCCCACACCAAGGAAATGCAGTATTGCTTAACCAGCTGAATTGACACCATGAGTTGGACATTAAATTGCTGCAATTAAAGGCCCATCTAGATATCAGAATTATTCAAACTCTGATTTAGCAACCTTATTATAGTTTAATATATGAACTACTTTTGCGAAATGAAAGCTTTTTAGATTTACAAGGACGGGTAAAAGTATTTGTAGTAAAGTAAATGTACTGCAACACCTGATACATGTTGCCTAGGAATCTTACAAATTCTAGGCACTCCAAATGTTACAGTTCTATTCAATTCGGAGTGCCTGAAATGAAAGCTTCTTGATTCTACATTCAACATCTTTCTGTATGGCCAATGACCAGGAGAATCATGAACCTGCAACCATTTGCAACTATTGAGATAGGGAGCTATCAGGACAGAGACAGAGGACAATACAAGAATGGCCTACTGTTGCATTTATTGATGTCTTTTACAAATATTATCCAAAGTATGGCCCTGTGGTTTAAAGCTCCCCTGAAAAAGAGGTGACAGATTTTCTATAAAGGATATAATTACATCATTGAAAATCTTCTCTGAAACTGCAAATAACAAACCTTTGATATAAAATGATTTAATCAAATTAATCAAGTATGAGTACTTTGGTTAACATACGCCAACCACGTAAATTAATTTGTTTAGGTCTGATTTAACGACATTGAGATTTTCAAAAGAACTATGACTTTATCTAATTAAACACTTTAGCCCCCCCCCCCTCCCTCTACCCATACTTTTAAAATTTCCTTTGCAGCTTGCAAGCAGTTTTAGTCTAAAGTTTAAGCTAGTCCATTAAACAGTGACCCCTTGTGATGTGAGCCGATTTGTTTAATGCTTAGAACATGGTTATCAACATTCCCCTAAATGAAGCCCTAGTCCATCAGTGCTTTCAGCACTTTGATTAACATTGTGAACAGGTACTCGGCCGTGATCTCATCCGGGCGCTTAGAAGAAAAGATGAGTGACATTTCGGTTGATCATTTCTTCTTTTATACTGGACGTGCGTTTCTTGCATACTGGACGGTTGTTTCCGGTCATGTGACCGGTGCTGGAAAAACTCATCTTACACCCCCCATGTAACATATGAGTCACGCACAACAACGCGCCACTTCTTCTTTCTTTTATTGTATGGTTTATAAAAAGTATATTATAGTATTTAAATAAAGCGGAATCAAAAATATAAGTATACAATCCTTTTAATTAAAATTGAAAATAAAAAATCGTAAAAGCGCGATTTTAAAAGAACTATTTGACGTCGATAGTGATTTAAAATTACTGCGCTTTATGACGTCAGTAAACAACGTCGCACGCGCTTTATGGTGAAATGTACAAGTGCGTTTTCAACGTCATTTTTTAAACAAATTCATTATAGGTATGCAAGAAAAAAATAAATCATGTGTTTCCGGTCCGGATCGAAAATCCGACCCTCATAATACACATAAAACACATAATATATACTTATAATCCTCCTACAGGATAAAGCCCCACCTCATACTGCTGCGACCACTCAACTTGAGATTAGCGTCCTAGGACTGGAGCTTCTTCCACATCCGCCGTATACACCTGACCTGGCCCAGTTCGACTTTGCTTTTTCCCCCGAGTTGAAGTCCCACCTCAAAGGTCGCCGACTTGAAAGTTTACGGGGGCTTCAGACGGCTGCTAACGCATTGGTCAAAGTACGACTAGCCCAATTGCGGGGTTGATGTCATTATCGGTGTATGAACGCAATTGGGCTGGTCAAAGTGTGCGGAGTCCGAAAAGCAGTTCGTTTAAGGAATGGAAGTTGAGGTGTAAATATTCCTTAAAAATTGTACAATAACGTTGTTTCATGATGGCGACGACATTTATGAACAAAAAACCTATCATATCTCAGACCAATAAATTCCAACATGAGTTTTTAATATGCTAATTTTTATTATGAAAACATGTCATCACAATTATTATGTCAAGAAAATTTGTCGACATTGATGACAGATAATAATACCAAAATAAATATTTCCATTACCAGTATAGTTAGTATAAAAATTAGAAAAACGATAAAGGCATGTTTTGTCACAGTTGTTTATCTAGGGTAATAGTTGAAAATCAGTCTCAAAAAGTCTCATAGTGTTAGTATGGTGTATAAAATACGGCTGCAGTGTTTTCAAATGCTTCTGATATCAAAACAATTTTGATTCATTTTAATACTACTTCTACAAACGTTATATATTGCATCTCTATTTGAAAAGGTATTGCAACAGAAAAAATGGCCACATCAACACCAAAGACCCATACAGGAGCCCTATTACAGAGGCATTTTAATTTAAGAATGGGCCTTTTCCTTACAGTCAAGAATTTCCTTACTTGTTATGTGGCACATGCTTATATGCTTAATGTATATTTTGGCAATAATTGATGGAAACTGACGCTTTAAAATTAAAAATAAAACTTTGAAAGTGTTAGGTTTTGAAAGAAATATAACAATTTAGAATTTCAAATTTTAGTTACATGTAGCTTAAAAACAACTTAAGAGGTTTCTGCAATACAGCCCATGTTCTACTAAAAAATACAGCAATTGACATTTTACACTGTAAATATGAAAACATAGGCAAATGGTGTTGTTTTCAATAGAAACAACACTTAATGCTTTGACAGTTTGCATATATGTAGTTCTTAGAATAATTATTTACTACACATGTAAACCAGAAAAAAAACATCGAAATGTTAGCAGATGTTTGCTTAAGCATACATGACAATTTCCTACCAAATTTTATTTTAAAACCAAGTATTTTAGATAACGATTGGACACAAGAGCTACCACAGTGAAAACCGCCCCCCCAAGTTGTTGAAATAATGAGTGAAATTTGAAAATAATGGCAGGTGTACCATCTCCAATGTTCAATAACAATCCGATGAGAGCAATAACAATATGTGTAATTCTTAACAAAGACATTGGCCACAACTCTTGTTAGACAGAGCGAAATGTGACAGAGGAGGCAACAGCCTGTGATGACAAAAATCCTAAAGAAGTCTTATCAGTGTAGATACAATACTGTTGGAGCTTAATTCTACACAAGATATGTACTTCATACACTGTTTTACTAATTAAAGGGCACTAACTTTTGTTAGACAGAGCGAAAAGTGATGACCAACATTCCTATGAAGTCTTTAATATGAGTGAAGGTACAATACTGTTGAAGCTTAATTCAACACAAGATATGTACTTCATACACTGTTTTACTAATTAAAGGGCACTAACTCCTAATAAACGAAGTGAAAATTCATAAAAATAACAGATGCATAACTTCCCATGCTAACCAACATTTCAATGATGTTTCATGAAAGTAGGTGTAATACAATGCTGGAGATGATTTTATTGTAACATTATGCACTTGAATATTCAATATTTTCATTTCTTAACATGACATGAATGTCAACATATTGTGGTTTTCTGGTGAAAACATTTGCCTATTGTTTATTATAAATTAAACAAAACTGAATCTGACATCAATATTGTTATTACTGCCTCAATGTATGCTTTTATGTACACATTTGATAATTGTGTATATATACGAATACGAATAAAACAAATAATGTATACTTTAACAAAACACATATATACATGTAAACACCACTTTTCTGATAAATGTGTAACAATGTTTCCAATCTACAGCATAATTATCAATTAATACTAATTTTAAATTGTCTTCATAAAAATAACTTACAATGGGTTTTTACTATGATAATCCATTTGCGCCATAAGCGCCACGTTTTGTTGAAATAAGAAAATACAGCTTTGAAGTAATTATCATTTTTTGGAAAAAGGTTTTGTACATGTATGTTTTTTTCAAATGCAATTATCAGTTCATTAATGTGGACATATACAATACTGACTTACCTATTAACATTAATAAATGCATGGCCATATCACCATTATAAAATTCACTTTCAAAAACATTCACATAAATATATCCATAAATGTATTTAAATGAATAAACATAGACCAACAAATATAAACTACAATAAAACAAAAGAGAAACAGGCTGAGCCATCAAAATCCACCAGCAGTTAAGACACCAAAAAATGGAAAGTGGACACAAATGGTCCACCATCTTTCATCAATAATGTTTGTACTTGGTTACAAACTACAAATTTTTGTATCACAGTATATGCACTTTGTCAAAATGCTAACATTTTTATTCATTCAGATATGTACATTTTGTTATAATTACAGCAATTCTACATCTAAAGTTATGAAGATCTTAATATCACTGTCTATCACAGCGTGTGCACTGTGTCACAAATGCTATAACTTTGTATCGCGTACAGCAGATCGAGGTCTGGTTGGAATGGTTGGTATGGTGACGTTTTCCACAACAGTACACTCTCCATCATTCTGAGCCTTGGCCACAGCTAGATGGATGCACTGTACCCAGGGCTCAATGTTTTGTTGGCCTTTTGCCTTAAACACATAGTTCTGGTCTGTTGTGAAGATTTCAAACGCCTTAGGGAATATCACGAATGCCTTTGCGAACAGCTTTCACACTCTGTATTTCTCGCACTGGTAACGTTTCTTTTCTCTATAGTGGAAAACATTTGTGTTATTATAAGATCTCCTACTGGAATAATTACAGCCAGGACAAGACAAAATGAAGGTATTTTCACCTTGAATAAGTCCTTGACATGGAATTTTGACCAATGACCTTAACGTGTGACATTGACCTTTGACGAAAAGTCTTTGGTCTTGCACTTAACAGCAAGCTTCACATGATGAACATTTGTGACAAATCACTTAAAAATTACCAAGGGCATTATCAAGTTGGACTTACTGATGGACATACAACCGGACGCACTAACATACACCTGGTTGACCGCCGTTGTGGTAACTATGTCTATCTCACTTCAAGCAGACACAACAAATACAGAGTGGAATAAAATCTCAAGGTGATATATGTTTCACCATGCCCTTACCTTCAGCTAACACAATCTAATTCCAGTTAGACTTTGGAGTCACATAGGAATAAGTTCTAATGTCAGTTAAATTTAGGTTATATAAAGTGTTACATATGGAATTACTTACCTGTAGGTCTAATGTGAGTTAAAATACAGTGAATATAAAGTGTAACATACCGAATCACTTTTGCTGTAGGTTATCTGGCTGCCGGAGAGAGTAAAGTATCGGGTCTTCCACCGCTTCAGAAACTTCCAGCGCCCTTTCTTCTCCTTCAACTGACCCTGTCCAGTAGAGAATAGTAAATATTATATCTTTTAAATTATAAACAGCTGAGCCGTGACTGGGCTGCCAGCGGGCAGTAAAATCGGGCAAGATTCAAGTGTTCACAAACGATCATGCCTGGATTGCTATCGTGCATCAATCACCAGTACAATTAAAGTATGACTTAAAAATTCAAATATTTAAAAATCTGTTAACATACAGCAATGACTGGACTTCCATCAGGCATTAGCTCAGACATTTTCTCCGGGTGGTTACACATGAAGCAGGCCCAGTACTTGCGAGGGGCGTTAAACTCGAACACATCAAAGTATCGGTCACCATGGAGCTCCTGAAGCAAGGCATCCTGGTCCTGGAAAATGTTTGGATAAGACTGCATTCAAATGGAGAGAACTTTTATGTATAATTTAGAATATGTTTTGGACACATATTTTTTTAGCAGTAACAGATATAAACACTTGATAAATTCAAATTGGATTTAAATAACATGCATATATATGCAAACCAAAGACATTCACATATACTTACTTTATTTACCGCCAATACATGATCATTAGGGATGTTACCTTTGCTGATGGGAAGGATGAGGTGACAAGTGTGATATAGCCACTGTTTCCTTTCTCCGGATAGAGCGCATCCCAGCAATGTTTAAGGCTGCTCACACTTAAATCCTGTTGGCTTAACGCCGAGGCTGACTGGGCCTATGAATAGATAGAATGTCATACAGTATTTCTATTTATAGCCACCATTTCCTTTCTGCCAAGCAATGTTAACAGCTGCTCATTCATAAATCCTTCCGACTCTTAGCTGAGGCTGACTGGGCCTATAAATAGATAGGAAGTCATGCAGTGTTGCTATCTATAGAGCTTAAATCCTGCTGGCCCAGGGTTGACGCTGACTCGGTCTATAAACAGATAGGATATCAAACAGTGTTGCTAACTATAGAGCTTAAATCCTGCTGGCCCAGGGTTGACGCTGACATGGTATATAAAATTATAAATAGATAAGATATCATACAGTGTTGCTTTACACAGAACTTAAATCCTGCTGGCTCAGGATTGACGCTGACTAGGTCTTTAAATAGATAGTGTCATTCAGTTTTGCCAGCTATAGAACTTAAATCCTGCTGGCCCAGTCCTGACGCTGACTAAGTCTATAAATAGATACGATATCATACAGTGTTGCTGCCTATATTATTTAAATCATAGCCAGGAACAAGTGTGAATTATTTCACTATAACTTCACTATATGACTTCATACCTGGACAGCCAGGAACATGAGATGGATCCAGGTCTTTGGAAGCTTGGTGTTTAGGATGAAAAACTGCTTCCCATATAAACAATTTGTCCCCTTTATTCCACACTGGAAATTGAGACGAACATAGCGCTTATGCCTGCCGTCTGAAATACATAATTTAAACACTTAAAATTTGCAATAAAATACAATTTGGATTCATTTTACAAAATATCGATTTCCAACTTCTGGGCGTTAGTTGTGTTGTTTATTTGATTCCTGTTGATGGAGATATATTTGGGGGCATGATTATTTGTGTACAACAAGCGACAGACAAAGTCACCTCCATCACTATTTGCATAGACTGTCAAATCCCCCCACCACCAATACTTGCATAGATGGTCAAATCCCCCCACCACCAATATTTGCATAGATGGTCAAATCCCCATCCACCAATATTTGCATTTACAGTCAAATACCCCCACCACCAATATTTGCATAGACGGTCAAATCCTCTACCACCAATATTTGCATAGACAGTCAAATCCCCTACCACCAATATTTGTATTCACAGTCAAATCCCCTACCATCAATATTTGCATAGACAGTCCAATCCCCTACCACCAATATTTGCATAGACAGTCAAATCCCCTACCACCAATATTTGCATAGACAGTCAAATCCCCTACCACCAATATGACAGTCAAATCCCCCAACACCAATATTTGCATAGACAGTCAAATCCCCCAACACCAATATTTGCATAGACAGTCAAATCCCCAAACACCAATATTAACATAGACAGATAAAATACCCTCACCACCAATATTGGCAAATAGGAAGACAAAATTCCCCCCACCACCAATATTGGCAAATAGGCAGACAAAACTCCCCCTACCACAAATATTTGCATAGACGGTCAAATCTCTCCACCACGAATATGTGCATAGGCAGATAAATACTCCACCACCAATATTTGCAAAGGTGGACAAATTCCCCCCACCATTATTTGCTAAGGCAGAAAAAGTTCTCCACCACCCCAATTTGTTAACATTTATTGCAGAACTTGTACTATATTTAGATGTTCACATTCCTACTCACAAACAACTTAATAGATTGATTGCCTACAACCTTGACTTTGTTGGTCATTGGAGAAATTGGTGGACTTGTTCTTTGTCCATGGAGGTGTATGGCCATACAACATATCCAATTTTACCCACAATGCCATATTTTGTACAAGGATGGGTCCTATCCGAGGCTATTCCATCTAATTACTTCCTATAAGACAATTTACCGTGTCTTACTTATACCTTATCACAATTTGTGATTTTGATTAAGTGTAACTACAATCCTTAATAAGTGCATATGGCGTACATGTTCAACATCTACGAACTTGTCCTGCCTTACCCACAATGCTGCATTTGGCTGGTAGGGGAATCCTAGCGGAAAGACTGCTGATAAACTTCCTGATTGTGTCCATGTGTTTCTCGCAGAAGTGCTGAACACCATCTCGAAGTGGCTCAGGCTGGAAAAGGAGTTTGCCTAGTGTTAGCTTTTACTGAACTGTAAACAAGAGACCAATGGGTGTCTTGTGTTGGTTGTTATTCGTTCATCCAAACAAAGGGCAATAAATGCCATTATCATTTAAGCAAGAGTTATCAATCTTGCTTCTCATTTGCATATTGTCTCTTGAAAAATGAGGACTAAGTTGTACCGATGTTTGAATGTATTGAACAGTTTAGAGTAATGGCAATGGTTCAAGTTGTTGCACTACAACAATGAGGACAATGTCAAGACCATCCAAAATACCCTTACTGTTATTATTCAAACAACAGGCAAGATTTGAATGGCAGGATCAATTCATGCAGGAAAGACATTTTAAAAAAATGACACTGTAATGACTTGTTCAGTATTTGACTAAAGGTCGTTTCATTTAAAAAAACTTTAAAATTCTTCAATTATATGGATATATTGATTATAGAATCCATGACACTCATAAAAGGTTTCTAGAAAATTAATATTTAGGGTTACTGGCCTCATTCCTTGAAGTATCCTTAATCCTTTACAACAGGATTAATATTTTACTTTGGGTTTAATTTGTGTAATATTTGAATTTGAAGAGTTTCGGACTTTGAAAGAAAAATATCTTTTTAGATAATCATGATAAATTAATTTTGTTAATTAAAATCAAAATTAAGTATTAAATTTGGTTTAATGAAATAATCTACTTCAGCTTGTTATGCATAAGAACTTTCTAGATAATTGTGGCCCGTACCGGAAGTCCTGAACTGCTGTTCAGTGTGAGTGCGCTGTTTAAAGATGCTCTATCCAGGGTTGATGTCGGGCTGACTGGTCGGTCACTCAGTGATCTCGAGTTGGCGATACTCGTTCTAAAGTAATTAAAAACATTTGTAGTATGCACATACAGGTTTATAATTGAATAATGCTTTTTAAATGCCAGAAATTTACTTGTATCTTGTTGTATAAAAGTGTTTTCTTTATATTTGTCTTAACTTCACTCTTTTTAGCGAACGCTATCCTTGTCAGCGATAATACATTATACTAAAATATAGTTTTTGTTAATAAGTTATTTTCAAAGGCATGTGTCCTCCTTTCGCATACGATAAGAAAGGTACCAACCTTGATGATGGTGTGAGACTCAGCTGACTGGATCTGTTGCTGTGTGGGACTTGTTGTTGTTGCTGCTGCTGCTGTTGTTGCTGTCTCACACCGACAACATTACTGGGGTAGGCTGGGTTGCCAACAGTGATAATGGTCACTGTCCCTTCCGTCTGGCTGGATACGGACCGCATCTCCTTTTGACCCGAGCTAGAGTAGAAATATGTGAGGCTGACAATTAAGGTGCACACTTTAGGTTGATAAAGGGGCAACCTATAAGTTAATAAAGGGGCGCCCTATAGGCTGATAAAGGGGCACCCTATAAGTTGATAAAGGGGCACTATATATTCACTATAGGTTGATAAAGAGGCACTATATATTCACTATAGGAAGAAAAGGGGACACACTATAGGTTGATAAAGGGGTACACTATAGTTTGATAAAGGGGTATACTATAGTTTGATAAAGGGACACAATATAGGTTGATAAAGGGGTACACTATAGGTTGATAAAGGGGTACACTATAGGTTGATAAAGGGGTATACTATAGTTTGATAAAGGGACACAATATAGCTTGATAAAGGGGTACACTATAGGTTGATAAAGGGGTACACTATAGGTTGATAAAGGGGTACACTATAGGTTGATAAAGGGGTATACTATAGTTTGATAAAGGGGCACAATATAAGTTGATAAAGGGGTACACTATAGGTTTATAAAGGGGTACACTATAGGTTGATAAAGGGGTACACTATAGTTTGATAAAGGGGCACAATATAAGTTGATTAAGGGGTACACTATAGTTTGATAAAGGGGTACACTATTGGTTGATAAAGGGACACACTATAGGTTGATAAAGGGACACACTATAGGTTGATAAAGGGGTACACCATAGGTTGATAAAGGGACACACTATAGGTTGATAAAGGGACACACTATAGGTTGATAAAGGGACACACTATAGGTTGATAAAGGGGTACACTATAGGTTGATAAAGGGGTACACTATAGGTTGATAAAGGGACACACTATAGGTTGATAAAGGGACACACTATAGGTTGATAAAGGGACACACAATAGGTTGATAAAGGGGTACACTATTGGTTGATAAAGGGACAAACTATAGGTTGATAAAGGGACACACTATAGGTTGATTAAGGGACACATTATAGGTTGATAAAGGGACACACTATAGGTTGATAAAGGGGAGGAGCACCCTTTAGGTTGATAAAGGGACACACTATTTGTTGATGTAGGGACACCCTATGGGTTGAAGGTCACAGTATATGTTAATAAAGTGGCAAACAATAAAATATAAAGGGGCACACTAAATAAATATATATATATATATATATATATATAAATATATATATAAATATATATATAAATAATATTGATTGAGGGCATACTATAGGTTGTTAAAAGGATACAATATAAGTTGACTTGCACTTCAGACTGCTCAGAATCATGGCCAGTAAAGCTTTGGACTAAAATATCAGGCTGACTTAATATATCCGGTACACATGTCTTGACTTACACTTTAGACTGTTTGTAATCATAGCCCCAGGTCTGGAAAGCTTTTGACTTAAGTTGCAAGATGAATTAATACCATTCGGTACACATACTACTTTTTACTGTCATCCTTCAGTTGATGGACAAGTATTCGCACACTGCTAGATCCGCTCTGGGACAGGCGACTGATCTCCTGCATGTGGTCAGCCAGTAGACTGTGGTGTATCAAGCCCAGGGCCTTTATCTCCTGAAAGTACATAATGCTTTGTCTGTAAACCATTGGAAATGTATACCTGAGGTTGTAACCACTCGACCAGTTTGTGTATCATCATCTCACATACACAAAAGAATGGTTGTAATTTAAAATGGTCTTATATCTAAATATGACGTATGCAGTAAATGATGTCATAATGAAGCCCCCATGCCTTCACATGTATTGAAGGTCATAAAGATAAATTAATATTCTTTTTTTTTCTCTAAAAAATACAAGATGATAAAAAAAGGTTCAGATAAGCCCTATATTTTCTTGTTGCAGTTCACATAGTGTTAAATAATATAATGAAACAAAGCCAAGCAGTATTTAGTTGTGTGTTACCTGCAAGATGACCACAAGAGAGGCCTGGTCAGACAAACCAGACAACAGGCTGACCAGATAACCCATCGTCCTCACGGCGTGTGGCTGAAATAAAAAAAATATATAATTAACTATATGACGCAGGATTACAATATTTATTGGTATGAAACCTGTAATGACCAACAGAATAGCTTTGTTTAAAGTTGAAGTGCACGTGAAAACAAGTTGTTTCCATTCCTTTTAACATTTCTAAATTTAAAATACTTTTTATGGTAATTAACAGTCTACCAATGTGACTGTCATAACTGATTACAACATGATCAACTATTGTATGTGTAACACTTAATGAATATCTTCATACATGAAATACAAATGTCGTCAGCTATTATTGAGACTATAAGTATCTATCATTTGGGCTTGCCGAGTTACCGGCCACGCAGCGTGCCTGAGGGTCGGATTTTTCGATCCGGACCGGAAAAACATGATTGATATTTTTTCTTCATATATTCAGTTACCATAGTAAACCCAGCATTGAGACAGTGCACCTGCACCCTAAGCACTGCTTCAATTTAACCTGTTTTCATGGTAACCAATACATACCATTACGACAGTGCCGATTCAGTAAGCATTGCTTGTATTTAAACTGTTGCCATGATAACTACTAAACCTTCCACTGAGACAGTGCTGACACTTTAAGCAATTGTATATAACTGGTTGCCATGGTAGCCATTAAACCCAACAATTGAGACAATGCCAACAACTGAAGCACTACTTTTTTTGCTATCTAACAAGTAGCCATTGGTACAATTAAACCTACCATTGAGACAGAGCTGACACATAAAGCACTGCTTGCATTTGATCTCTTACCATGTAAACTACTAAACCTTCCAATAAGACAGTGACCCGACTTCTTAAGCACTGCTTGTGTTTAACTGGTTGCCATGGTAACTACTAAACCTTCCAATGAGACAGTGAGCCGACTTCTTTAGCACTGCTTGTATTTAACTGGTTGCCATGGTAATTTCTAAACCTTCCAATGAGACAATGCACCGACTGTTTTAGCACTGCTTGTATTTAACTCGTTGCCATGGTAAATACTAAACCTTCCAATAAGACAGTGAGCCGACTTCTTTAGCACTGCTTGTGTTTAACTGGTTGCCATGGTTACTACTAAACCTTCCAATGAGACAGTGAGCCGACTGCTTTAGCACTGCTTGTATTAAACTTGTTGCCATGGTAACTACTAAACCTTCCAATGAGACTGTGCACCGACTGCTTAGCATTGCTTGTATTTCTCTGGTTGCCATGGTAACTACTAAACCTTCCAATGAGACAGTGCACCGACTGCTTTAGCACTGCTTGTATTTAACTCGTTGCCATGGTAACTACTAAATCTATCAATGATACAGGGACGATACGTTCTTAATCACGGGTGTATCATTCTGGTTGTCATGGTTGCCACTAATCCTTCCAATGAGTTAATATAGACATCTTCGAAACCACTGGTTTATTTTAATTGACTTGGTTACCATGGTAACACCTACCAATGAGACAGTGCCTACAGCCCCAACGATCTGCACAATTTGATGTATGAACACTGGCTGCTGTTCAGCGAGCAGTTTCAGCGCGGTCACATGGTCGATGAACACAGCGGGGTTTGCAGTTGCCATGTCAACAAACATGGCGAGAATGAGAGGCACGAGTGTGCTCACGGTCAGGTAGTTACAGAACGCTGCAACGTGGCCCTCCAGCACCTGAAAATGTATGAATGGGATGTATGCTGTAAATAATGGTCTCTTTGAACGATGGAGCAACTAAAGGTATCTCAATATCATCAGTTATGCTTCAAAATACAATTTAAATGAGATATGGTTTACTTGTATAAGTAAACATATATCACTAAGATTAAGAGAACGACGAAAACAACATTAACAAATATTTTTTTTAAAAAACTCAAAAAAACAAACACATTGAGTAGTGGATGACACTAGCGTGTATAAAAAATATCTCATTAGCATAATCTTCAGGCACTCTAGCCCATCCCCAGCCCAAGCATTAATCCTGTCTTCGACCGAAAATCTGTATAAACCAGCAACCCCTCCAATATCTCCATTGAACCTGGGGTTTCGATTTGGTTCCAAATGAAACCAACACTCCTCCGAAACCTGAATTTGCGACGACAAAATCCCATATAATGTAGAAAAAATCTAACGCACCGATAATTTGTCATCATGGCGACGACATTTGACCTTCTTACCCATAAATCAGTGCGGGTCATCTTGTATCAATGACCACTGAATATACGAAGTTTTAAGACTCTACACCGGGTTCTTCATCACGATTATTAATAGGGAAAAAGGTGTGACGCCGTCACGGACTACAACGATTCCGGACAAAGTAATTCCTATAATTTGCTCTGCTTTGCAGGCGATACCAAATTTGCACGTAGGCGCTTTTATCTCTTATAACATTTACCAAATCCCGTCTCGCCCAACCCTTACTCCCATCTCTCATTCCCTCTCACCTTAGGCTTAGATTTCCCGTCTCGCCCAACCCTCTCTCCCATCTTTCATTCCCTCCCACCTTAGGTTAAGATTTCCCGTCTCGCCCAACCCTAACGCCCATCTCCCATTCCCTCTCACCTTAGGTTAAGATTTCCCGTCTCGCCCAACCCTAACGCCCATCTCCCATTCCCTCTCACCTTAGGTTTAGATTTCCCGTCTCGCCCAACCCTAACGCCCATCTCTCATTCCCTCTCACCTTAGGTTTAGATTTTGCGATCATTCCGAACACCTGCAGAAGACTGACTCGTTCGGTTACGCCACATGGCTCCATGACCGCTACCAGTTCCGGCACGTGTCGTGTGACGGGCTCCGGGTTCTGTGTGACAATCTGGGGCAGCACCCGCGCCAGGGTGTACTTGCCTGAAAGAAAAAAAGGGTGGTTAATTGAGTAGATGCATGATGTGTTGTAACAATCATTAGGTTCCTGTCCTGGATGTGCAAATAAGAGTTTATACCGTACCCGAATAAGTTGTGTATCGCAAACACTATGCGGAGGATGCGCACCCCTACCCGCCATAAAACCGTATACGGAGAAGGAAAAAGAAAATACGCCCAAAATGCATTAACCACCATCATCACCATCATCATCATCATCATCCATCATCATCATCATCATCATCATCATCATCGATCGTTAAGTCCTAGCACACTTTCTTCCGGCGCCCCCCCCCCCCCCCCCCCAACTAGACCTATCCCAATGAACTTTTCTTATCAATATAGTAGCATCATTTAAGATTCAATAATATATATTTCATCTCTGAGAGCCAACAAAGGTCAGTTCTTCGGGAGAGGACACGCGTCCTCTTATATATAAAAGTTTCGTCCAGAAAATGGGTCCCCCAGGTCAAACCTCGGATCCGCCCATGAATCCAATGTATTCATTTGTGTTTCATCTAATAAAAAATTACTATGCTATGGCCCCTTGGACTGTAACAATTTAATCTCAGTGGTTTGAGCTCCTTAATTGGTAATAAAACAAATGCCGGGAAATATCATTTCCAGTTCCGCTTTGTTACCACAACGTTCATACGAAATATAAAAAAAGAGAGATTAATTCAGATTCCAGTGAAAACAAATCACGGACATTTAAAATGTGCTCGTTTCTTTAAATTTAATATGTAAAAACAACAACAAAAATAAGTAAACATTTTGCAAGATGCACGTGTATGTGAAAGGTGTTATTTGTAATTGATACTTGATTTAATGTATCAGACGGTGATGTGATAACTGTCTTCTGCAATTTTGAATTCAAAATGTTAAATATAGTTTTGCAGTAGAGAAAAATATTTTTTAGACAAAATAACAATGTATATAGGAAATTATACACATACATGTACATGTATAATAAATACCAGTAATAGTATATCCACCTATTGCGATTAAAAAAAAAGGTCAGCGTATTGTCAATTTGCAATATTGTCTTTCACAATTAATTCAAACTCGGGTAAAATGATCTGAAAGAAGCTCAAAAGTCATCTTTGGATTCAGGCAAATCATGATCAATCGATGCGTCCCAACTAGCTGTTACCTGCAAAACTACCCTGCTTTTAGCTGTACTGTAAACCCTTCTAAAACAGAGCCTAAAATTGTTAACGTAAATTAACGAAGGCGTTTCGGAGATTTTCGTGTCGAAGTTTTGGCTGATTACGGAAAAGTCCGAAAGGTTTACGGAAAAAACGAAGGGTTGATTTTTCGAATGTTTACAGTATTTTATGTCACGTGACCAGCAAGGGAAGCGACGTGCAGATAGAGTTTACATTTTCCGTGTCAAATTTGGAAAACTTTTCCAAATCTACAGTACAGAACTGACCGGTTGGTATTGAATTTATAAGTACTTTGTTAAACATCATTAATCATATCTTTTTGCAGTATAATTTTTGTTGAAAACCAGTTCTCAGGACTAAATTTCATTTCTTAATTGGCAAGGGGAAAAACCAAGATGGAGTCTTGTTGCGAAAACAATACAAAGTTGGTGGGTGGGGAATGCACTTTTCATTTGAAAGTTTTAAACAGCCTGTTGAAAACTGCAATGTGTTCATATAAAGGAGCATTTCGAAGATTTAGTGGAATTACTTCGCGTAAAACAATGTATTTTGAATTTGTCGTTGTTTTTCAAAGATTTTTCATTCAATATGTGGCATTCTTACTGTCTTAGCTCTCTTCTCGTTCATAAAATCATGTTAGTCGTTTAAAACATCATTTATTCAATGAGCTGGAGTTACAGGGAACAATTTGAGTTAATAAATTTAATTAGATCTTCTGTCCAGGTGCCCGTTATCTTACCATTCAATACACTTGACGCTGGTATCTGTCATTCTTGTCTAGGAAAACAAGAAGTGGGATATGGATGTGTAGAGTCGCCAAAACAAAAATTGTCAAAGACTCTGAAGCATCTGTTTACATGGACTAATTTAAAAGGTGCTACTGGTATTGTTTGTTGTTCAATGCTGACGAAACCAATTCAGTCCCTTGAAGGCTCTTTATTATGTTTATTTTTCTGTTCATTGTTTGATCTGTGGGACATTTTGGTCAAGTGAGAAATTATCTCAGATGGTCCGTTACGGTACCGTACATGTGCATGATTTACAGCAATTTACCTTTATAGCGGGAACTTTGACTTACGATCCAGCCAACCCCGGAAAAATCCCCGCCCTATGCAAAGAAACTCAGGCCAAATGCCCCCGCACCCCAGAGACTCTATATAAGGCCCAATCTCCGCTATATTTGGCGCTAAGACAAAACCACTACGGTCACCCAGCCCTGCTGGGCCACATTAAAACACGGCCCTTTTCCCCGGCTATCCCCGGTATACCACCGGACCGGGGGGGGGGGGGGCGTGGTTACAATTGACTGGTGCATAATATCTATAGAGAATGTTTCACTTAATAGCCTGATCTCAAACTAAGGTGTGTGGATGTATGTAGGTATGAGCAAATGATCATATTATTATCAGAGAAAAACAAGCTTATCTTGTTTGCCATGAATTTTATTATCATAGCACATAATTCTATTTCTTATAAATCATACTATATCTGGATACAATTTGGATGGGCACTTCCTCGTTATACCTTATAATTCCTCAGTGTGTTGTTCCAACCTTTTAAGTGTTCGTGAGAATGGAAATTAATCTTTATCAATACCGTTCATAACACATAAGTGCAGTCATCGAAATTAGACTTTTGGAACAACAAGCCCGAATTATTATACTATTGCTTGGCATCAAATTTTTGAACAAGCCCTGCTATATAAAATTCAGAATTTGAGCAAGCCCGAAAGACATTTTACCAGTGCAGGGCTTGCAGGCTTGTGCTAATTTCGACCACTGAAAGTGTGCCAAAATGTAAATTTGGTTGAACTGACCATATTCTCAGAGTACATTTAAATTCATAATACATCTGACAACAACTTTACATCACAATCGAAGATTTTGCACAAATTGATAAACACAGAAATGCAGTCTGGAGTAATAATACCACGCTATTGCAATGTAAGTCACGAAGTACTTCTGATAAAAAATTCATGTATAAAAATCCAAAGTAGGAACTTTTTTTATCTGATGCAGATTCTAACAATACTTTTCACTGTTCACTATTTTAATACATTGAAATATATTAAAAATAGTTAAACCTTACATTTGGTTACTAGACGGAATTGACTTCTTTTATCTCCCCCTAAAGTCCAGACGGAGCATAATTTATGAAGCACTGAGATACCACAATTTCTCTCCATGTTTTTAGAATACAACAACTTTGATCATTCATAATTTTTGTAAATCTGAATAAAACTGCTAAAAAATGATTGGAAAATGGTCCATACAATGCATTCATTTGTGCAATTGCCTAGGTGGCAGTGTTTTTTAACAAATCTGCCTAGAACTTAGTATTGGTCTGCCTTTTTTTTGAATTTAGTTCTTTTTATATCTTTAGACTTTAAATCTCTGGAATTAAAATTTCAGACCTGTATCTTTAATTTGAAGTTGAGTTAATTAAAAAACAAACTTTTTTAATCTTCAGGAAAGGGGGAAGATGGCAAACAGCAAAAGGAAGAGCTCAGACAAGGGGAGGACAACTCCAGCAAAGAAAAGCAAGACAGACACTCCAAAGTCTACAAAGGCCAAGACACCTGCTAAGAAGGCTGCTCCGAAAACACCCGCCAGAAAAGAAACTCCCAAGTCCGTGAAGAAACCAGCACCAAAGGTCACATCAACAAAGGTTAGTAAATGGCCATAAACAGATGTGTTGTTGTTTTTTTGGTGTCATTTATTAAAAAATGCATTTTTTTGTATAATATCTGGAAAAAAATATGTGCAGTATAAAAGCCTCTTTAAATAGTTAAGACTGTTTTTCACCCAGTTTATCTTAATGCTTTAAAAGGCCCAGAAATAATTGTTGTTCCATACAATTCTAAGGTAAAAAAGCCAGAGCCAAAGAAGACCACCAAGACGCCGACCAAAACCCCGGCAAAGGCAGCTTCAAAGACACCTGCCAAGTCAGCAGCAAAAACACCAGCTAAGAAAGCAGCTAAAACACCAGCCAAGTCAGCAGCTAAAACACCAGCCAAGCCAGCAGCTAAAACGCCAGCCAAGCCAGCAGCTAAAACGCCAGCCAAGCCAGCAGCGAAAACGCCAGCCAAAGTAGAAAAGAAGCCAGTTGCTAAGGTACTTGTTTGCTTGATTCTGCGGAGTTTCTGCTGTGAGTTTAAGCTGATTGTTAGAGTAATTGTCATTAAAGATATTACCATGGTCACTGGCATTCTGGTTTATTATTTTTTGAGCAATATATAGCCTTAACCATGAGTTTCTGCTTGCATTTTTTGTTCTAAATCCCAAAGGATATAAAAGATAATTTCTGAATAAAAAGGTCTGATTGTCATAGCTGTGGCATACAAAAACATGCATGTTGGAAGAAACTTGAAAGGACAATTACATGAGATAAAACTCATTATTAATTATTACTGAGTTATTTGAAGTGTGCCTGTATTTTTCTTTTCTTACATTTTGTCTTTTTCACAAAATATAAGAGATTAAACATAACTTATTAAAACATGATTACTTCTTCCAATTCAGGTTGTCCGGGCAAAGCCTGCTTCAGTGATCAAGAAGTTGGCCGCTGCCAGTGTAACAAGGGCCAGACTTGATAAAGCCAAGGCAATAAAGGCAAATGCAGCAAGGTCTAAGTTAAAAACCACAAAGGCACAGCTGAAAAAAACAACCGAGTCTGAGAAGAGAACAAAGGCACCAGCAAAGGCACCTCCTAAAGAAACACCAGCCCCTAAAGAGACACCTACTCCTAAAGAGAAAGCTACTCCTAAAGAAAAAGCTACTCCAAAAGAAAGGCCTGCACCAACAGCTGATGTAAGCAAGAAACGGAAAGCTGAAGAACAGCCAGAGAGTGAAACCCCTAGAAAACGTAGGGTCGTCACTCCCAGTAGAAAGTATGATGACTTTGAGGTTGAGATTCCTAGTTCATCAAAGAGAACCATCACACCAAATAAGAAATATGCAGATTATGAGACAGAAGGTCCAGCTTCAACTGGAAACAGAAAAGTATCTGAACTGAGGGCATATATTATTGATAAAAAAGCGAAACCTGAAGACAAGAAGACAGATGCTCAAGCAAGCCCTAAAGCCAGTGGATCAGCTAAGAAACCAGGGAAAGCAAAGGTGGATTCTCCAGCTAAAAAGGAAGAAGAAAGCAGTGAATCTGATTCTGAGGATACACCGAAAGTCTTCAAACAAAGCGAAATGAAGCCAGCAGAAAAACTCATGAAGAAACTCCAGAAGAAACTTGAGAAAGAGGCTAAGGCAGTTTCAGGTTCTACTCCTGAAAGTAGAGAGAAAGCTAAAATCAAGATCACAAAAGTAGTTGAATATAACAAGCCTGCGTCTTCCGATGATGCTGAAATGAAGAAACTTGCTAAGAAGGTAGCTTCATCTGCAACAACAAAAGCAACTCCCAAACCAAAACAAGCAGTTGCCAAAACATCTGCCCCAGAAACCAACCCAAAGATACCAAAAGCTAAAGCAACGCCTAAGCCAGGATCAAAAGCAGCTGCAAAAAATACAGTCGAAAAGGTTATTAAGGCTAAGAAGTTCAAGGAGATCAAAAGAGACGAAAGACCAATCCAAGCCCAGTTCCTATGTCAGAAAACCATCAAGCTGAATAGTGACAACAAAGATGGCAAATGCTGGATCACTGGCATCAGCGTGTACCCAAGTGGAGAAATCATTCTTGTTGACATGGCGAACAAGAAAATAAAACTGTTCAGCGCAGAATTCCAGTATCTTAGCCAATGTCAACTTGACACCATCCCCCAGGATATCTCTGTCAGCCCAGTTGATGCAAGTTGCGCATTCTTCACTAAGCCGTTTTCAAAAGAGGGTATTCAGAAGGTCATTATGTCCGATGGCAAATTGACCTTGAAGGAATACTTCACCACCAATGGAACCAACAGGGGAATTGCATGTATTAAGGCTGGCATTTTAACATCTGTACAGGATGGCCGATACCATGATGTTGACATCAACCACTTTAAGGTCTACTTGCTCGACTACTCTGGTAATATGCTGCAGTCCGTCTCGACAGATACAAATGGGTCACGTCTGTTTAAGCTTCCCCTGTACTTCACTGTCTCCAGCACTGGGAAACAGGTTATTGTCTCAGATTGCATCAAGCAGAACTCATACATTGTAAGTGTTGACATGACTGGGAAGATCTACTTCAAGTACGAGGGGTTTGGTGGTGATAACCTGATTACTCCTCGAGGTATCACAAGCGATGATGAAGACAATATCTATGTTACTGAATGGGAGAAAAATACAATCTACATTCTCAACTCAGCTGGTAAGCGAACACAAACATTGTTCAACCACAAGGAGCTGCTGCAAGACAAGTTAGATGGTCTAGTTAAGCCTTATCAGCTTTGCTTCTACAAAACTGATGCCAAGAAGAAGCTAATTGTTAGCCAGGAATCTTGTGACACTCTCAAAGTGTTCAGAATCTTAAAGAAAGAAGAAGTTGAGGCAGAAGCGAAAATTAAAGCAGAGGAAGCAGCCAAGAAGCCAGTTGAAAATGGAGAGGCAGAGAAAGCAAAAATTGAAGTGGCAGAAGGTGACAGTGTTGAACAGGAGCTTAAACCAGTACAAGTCTCAAAGCCTAGCGAATCCCCTGTGAAAGTATTAAAGGAGACTGGCTCTCCTGTTATGATTAAGAAACCAGAAATGGTTACAGTTACAACATCTACCAAAGAAGGATCCGTGAAGCCTAGAGTTGAGTTTGTTTCAATTGCTTCAGTCTCAAAAGAAAGCCCAGTGAAACCCAAAGTTATCCAAATAAAGAAACCAGTCCCCGCTCAACCTAGCCAGCAAAAAAAAGTTGAAGTAATTGTTGCTCCAAAGTCAGCGGTTGGGGTTAAACCAATGGTACAAGTCATTGACAAGAGAGAATCAACTTTAGCACCAGTGAGGAGTGCACAAATTGTCAAAACTGTAGTTTCTGCTGCACCTATTGTTAGATCTCCACAGACAGCACAGCAAATAACAGTTCTACAACCTCCTGAAGAAGCAAAGACCGGTGAAATCTTTGCTAACACAGTTGGTGACTTTGATGATGAAACTGAACAAGTTGACTCTGAAATGAATGGTAAGCTGCAGGATTTAGTGAATGCATTCGACAATGAGGCTGGAGCAGTGGAAAATGCTGGGATGCCTATCCAGCAAGTAGAAGAGATGGGACTGGGAATGCCTGTAGTTGGGCAACAAGTAACCGAAACACAGGAACAGCAAATAATTGAACAGGTCCAAGATATTCCTATTGCCCATGTTGAGGCTTCAGAAATGCCACAAGAAACAATAGATGCTCATCAACAGTTCACAGAAGTTCCAGATGAGATGACAGAAATTATTCAGGTAGTTTCAGATCCGCAGGTGTCAATTATACACCCTGGAGAGTCAGTAGAGCAGGTTACTTATGTTCAAACAGTGCAAGAAGATGTGGAGCCAATGGAAACAGAGGCAGACAGAATGGATACTGCAGGAATTGAACAAACTGTGGAGGAGGTGCGAGTACCGGTCAGCGATATGCATGATATGATTACAAGTGGTGAAAATATGTACCAGTCTGGTGATGTTATGGACACAGGTGTAATTGTTGACAACTCCGTAATGAACTATGATGTAGGAGAACATGAAATTGTTGAAACCACTGTTGTCACTGAGAGTGGTGTCCAACAGTACCAGGAAGTGGTCACCGACGTTCCGCATGAGTTGGACACTATTACCACAGAATTTGTCGTGTAGTGTTATAAATTCTACTTAAGAAATGATCATCGACTTCATTCCTCATAACCATACCATGTGCCTGTTAACTTTGAAATGATTATTGTATGATGGTGAACATTGATTTGAGTTAGCAATTGGGAAGTTTTAACCAGATGTCTTTTTTACGGAAGTAAGATTTTACTATTTGGAAAGTTGATTATATGAGTTGTAACTGGATGAATCTTTTATTTTTTTATTGTTTTTATTTTGAAGTCTGCTTGTTCTAGTTTTTGTTTTAATATTCACAAGTTTTATAAAGATTTACGCAATAATTAAATATGTTCTTGGAAGAAGTGTTAAAATTTCTATAAATATCTATGCATGCTGGATGTACTGTATTTTGATCATGATGATACCATTTTATTAAATGTAATGTAAATAATAATGTATTGTACTAATGCTATATGTCTTCAGAAAGTAGCATTTTTCCAGTTTGAAACATTAATAAATACTTAAAAAATATTTTTAAAAGTTACATTAAAATAAAAATATTTTTGTTAATAAACAAATGCATTAATGTTTTTTTTTTCTTCAAAAAATTCAGTGATTCAGTTTCAAAAATATCCCTCTTATATTTTGATGAGAAATAATCGTCAAATGTTAAAAATTAAAATCATTTACTTATGGAAGACAGGTAAACATCAACTCTTATTTTTTTGAACATTTCATTTCATAATAATATATATCTCAGAAAATGTATTTTTCTTATGTTTTGTTGTTTGTATAATGACTAAATATGTACATTTTTTTTCAATAAAACTGCTTAACAATTACAAGTATTGCGTCAATTTTTCTTTTTACAAGAGATTAATTTAATACCATTAGTTTTACGGAGCCAGTTTCAAGTGGACTAAATCATACTCAAAGAGCAGGAAATAATTAGTATGCAACTTGTCAAGTCCTTTGTTTGGTTAAAAAAGGCTGAAATATTAAAAGAAAATTCATATTTACCAATGAAATCATTTATATATATAACTAGCCTATAAAAGATAACTTCTCTAAGTTTTATATAATTGGCTGATGAGCATTATATCGATTAGGCTTGATCATAGTTAACAATAAAGTATGTATCCACAGCGGTATTCATAAAACATCTTTAAGTCGATTTCTTAAACGAGTTGATTTCTTAAATTTTTTATAGTCGATGTTAAAGGGGCTGTACTTCGTATGAAGAAATAGCGAAAAAATAAAAAATTGTCGAAAACTAACAAACTTGAAATCCATGTGTACAATGCATTGCAACTTACTAAATCAATAACCACATAATTTACAATTAATTTACTTTTCGCAGTTTTTTCGTATTTTCCCATTAAAAAATATTACTAGGCATGTCTACCAATAAAAATTTGTTCCTTATGCCTGATTGGCTAGTCGATGTTATCACATGATATTACCAAGTTAGGTAAATAGCTTAAATATTCCAACTGTTTAAGGTAAGCCGTCGTAGCACAGTGGATATAACACTGGACCGCAATTTAGGCGACACCGGTTCGAACTCGGTCTCCGACTCAATTTTTTACATTTTGGTATTTTTTTACAAGTATGATATCAAAAAGTAAAACATTTGATTAAATAATTGTCCTGAGATTCGTTACAGTAAAAACTTTTTTTGGTGCCAATCTAGTGTACAGTCCTTTTAAAGAAGACAATAAAAAGTATGTATATTCAAGTTAAGAAATGCCAAAGTATTTCAGATATTATTTAGTTATTATATCATATGATCATTTAGAAACTTAAGAAAATGACTCACAAAAGGAAATGACTAAATTATATTATATGAATACCTGCCTAAGGCAATTTCTCTGGTAGAATTCTTGGGGCAATATCTGGCTGGTAATCGAATTTGCTTCAAGATGAGACCACATGATCTGAGTTGCAATGACTGAATTTTTGTAACCAATAAAAAGTGGGTTGTGCCTGGCCAAACCAAACCTTTCCCAACAGTTGCAACATACAACTGTCTCTTATTTAGAGGCACCATATTTGGTCATAAATGGTCGTATGTTTAGCTTTATTTTGAGACCAAACAATGTTAATATTGTTTTTGCCAATCCAAGGGTCACTGAGGCGGCAGGGCTAGTTTACAAACCTGACTGACAAAGGGTTCTAAAGTTAGTGATCAGACAGAACTGAATATAGGTTATTTCTGTAATCAAAGGCTGATTACTTCAGTGTTACCTGCCCAAGCTTTTATTCCCATACACATTCTGACCAAATTTGGTGATGATCAGGGTCCAATTTCTCGAAACTTCTTAAGTCCTTGAGTATATAACAGGATTAAGCTAAACTCACTATTTTTGTTGTTCTATATTATGCATTTTATTTACTTCTTTAAGAGTTTTTATAAATTATAAAAGAACAATATGTATGCTAATTAGAAGAAACCATTTTTCATTTATCAAAATCCATTATAAGTATGATTTTGGCTGATTGAAATAAGCGACTTAAGCCTGTTAAGCTTAAGATTTTTTGTGAAATTGGGGCCAGACAAAAGCTCAATAAGTAATCAATTGGACAACATACTTGCGACACAGGTGAAACTATAATACATCTCTTTCTGTGAACGGTCGTATAAAAATTGCATTAATACTTCTGTGAACTACTAAAGGCTATTTGCTAATTTCATCATTCTTAGCAATGGGCCAGTTAATTAGTGCATCACTTCGGATAGACCAAGTTTGGTAAACACTGGATGAGAAATGTGCTCGTTGCAGAATGAATGACCATAATTTGATTCAATTTTGACGTTACAATGGGAATGGCCTCTAGTTTATCACAACCAAAATGGCTTGTAATCAAGCTTGTCGTGTCATAACAAATAATCCGAATCAACTACAATGTAGGTCATGTTAAATTGTAGGTGTTGGCGGGTCACAGAATTTCTGATTTGTCACGACAAATTGTTAATACAGCAATGTCACAAAAAGGACACGCTTATGTTTATATCAAAGTATGATTTACATTTCAAGCTCATCTGCATTTCAAAGAATAAGCTTATGTCATAGCATCGGCATTGTTGTCTGTGGCAGCATGTCAAGACTTAACATTCGCCATAACTGTTTCTTTTTTCAAAAACTTTAAATTCAAGATAATACTCATTCAACCAGATAATAAAACATCTAAAGCTATGACCATTATTTAATGTTTCTTAACTGCACTTAGTAATATCCCTAGGATGACTAAATTAAACAAAAACAGACAAAAGATGTTCACTTTATGCTCTCATTTGACATGCTACCTTTTCTATGCCAATATATACATGTGCTATGATTAAATGTGACCAAATTTCAGGTCCATTATGCCTTATTTTGACCTTAGACCCCATGACCTTATCCGAAAGACCTGTAACGCTTACATTTGACCTTGTCTGCCAGACCTTGAACCCATACATGTGACCATGACCATCACGGTTTTAACCCATTCATGTAGTCCTGACCACATCCTTCAGATCTGGAACCACTTCGGCCTTGTCCATCTGACCTGTTACCAATGTATGTGACCTTGACCTTTTCATTTGGACATGACACCAATACACTTTTCCCTATCTCACCCTTCAGACATGTAACATATGACCATGACCTTGCCCCTAGTCTGCTAGATTGTGACCCAGTCCATCAAATCTGCAACTTCTACATGTGACCATGACCATCACAGCAAAAAACAAAATTTATAGCCTTGACTATGGCTAACTGATATATGTGACATTCACCTTAGCTTTCAGACCTGTAACACACACATATATATATATATATATATATATGATCTAAACCATCACATTTATAACCAATACATATCACCTTGACCTTCGACATAAGATATGTAGCTCTTGTGACATTGACCTTGTCCATTGCACAATTAAAACAATGCACTGTACCTTCTTTATCAGACCTAATTAATACATGTATCTACAACATTGACCTGTGGCTCATATTTTAGATCTGTAACTAATGCTTATGACCTTGTCCATCAGACTTTTAAATATAACACTGAGCTTGTCTGTCAGATCTCAGAATCCATAAAATTGAACGTGACCTTGTCCGCTTGACCTGTAATAATTTGACCTTTACTATGACCTTTAGGCATGTTGACTGGGTCCTACTCAAATGGAATTATTATCACCAATTGTATTTGACAATTCAACACAATAAAACTTGACAGACCAACAATCTTTTATATATGAATCAATTGCTTCGCTCATATTAAGTGGACAGAACAGTATATTATCTTATTCTTTAAATATTGCGCTGAGCATTTAAAATGAAAGCCAATCATTTGTTCACAAAATTTTATTCGATGTCAATATTGTATACATTTCATATAAATTGAAGAAAATAGTATGACAGTTTTTTTATTCAAAAATAATTTCTAGAGCTGACTTATTCCTAGAAACCTATGGCCTAAGGTTTCTTAATAGTTTGGCTGACCCCTGGAAGCCCAATATCATGCACAAACCTCTGGGCCTTGACAGGTGGAGATTTTCACATGTAGATTCTAGTTTAATATTAAAGATTATTCATAACCATGAGGCTAGTGGCATTTTAATTTTACCTCTGAAGAAACTGGCTGCAATTTATCATGGGTCTTTACTGGAACTTTTTTTGAGCATATTGTTTGCAATCAATGTCAACATAAAATTTGTCATTATTAAGCCCTATGTAATTATATTTAAGGTACGAAGTCTAGGATATAGATAGATGCACAAAAGATACATATTCATTTTGATATGTAACACTATTATGTTTTAAACTCTGACTTTACAGATAAAAACCAAAAAAGCATGTGATTTGTGTACAGATGAAATAATAAGCCCTGTTTGGGTTTTTCTATTAATACCTACATGGCCAAAATATTTTCCAGTTAAAAAGCACCAAAATCTCACCAATTTTTATGGTCTGTACACAAATCATATGCATTTTGTTTGGTTTGATCATTTGATCAAGTCAAATGTGTTAAACATAATAATACATTTAAATCAGTATATTCATTATGTTCATCATTCTAGACTTCATACCTCTTTTATGCATCTATCTAGACTGTGTACCTCTGATGTGCATCTAACTGGACTCTGAACCTCTTTTATGCATCTAACTGGACTGTGTACCTCTAATGTGCTTTTATCTAAACTTTGTACCTGTTTAATGCATGCATCTAATCTAGACTTTGTTCCTCTTTTGTGTATCTATTGAGACTGTGTACCTCTTATGAGTTTCTATCTAGACTGTGTAACTCCTTTGTGCTTCTATCTAGACTGTGTTCCTATTATGAACTATCTAGACTTTTTACCTCTTTTGTGCATCTATCTAGACTTTGTACCTCTTTTATGCATCTATCTAGCCTATGTACCTCTTTTATGCATCTATCTAGACTGTGTACCTCTTATGCTTCTATCTAGACTGTGTACCTCTTTTGTGCATCTATCTAGACTGTGTACCTCTTTTGTGCATCTATCTAGGCTGTGTACCTTTTATGCATCTATCTAGACTGTGTACCTCTTTGGTGCATCTATCTAGACTGTGTACCTTTTATGTGCTTCTATCTAGACTGTGTAACTCTTTAAAGCTTCTATCTAGACTGTGTACCTCTTTAATGCATCTACCTAGATTGTGTACCTCTTACGAGCATCTATCTAGACTATGTACCTCTTTTGTGCTTCTATCTAGACTGTGTACCTCTTTTGTGCTTCTATCTAGACTGTGTACCTCTTTTATGCATCTATCTAGACTTTGTACATTGAATTTCACATTGCAGTTCTACTTCTCATGAAACTGGTTGCAATTGTCACAACTCAACAAGCATAATACCTTGTGTCACGGTGAGAACACCCATTGTTTTCAACGCTAGTGTCCTCATTGGTCACAAGGAAAATATACCTCAACAGGTCTAAAGTACATAAGTCCATGCCAAACTTATTCTAAGATTGGAGTTGTCAGGCAGGTTGGTATTCAGCTTTCAAGGTTTTTGTTTAATAAAATCTCATTCACGTAGTAATATTAACACCTCAACTTCCGTTCCTTAAATGAACTGCCTTTCGACAATTGCAGTTATTATCCGATGAAAGCAACATCTTTGGATATGGTTGGATCGCGATTCATCATATAACACTATACATGGAAACTGTTAATCTTGTTATTGTTTGTATTGTGTCAGCAGGTCCCGTAAATATTAAATCAACATTTTAGAAAGTGTAAATATATATCTATGTTAAATGTTTTATTTTCATAAGTGTTCCAATTTTTCGTTTAAAAGACTTAGTGACAAGGGGTTTATCTTTTCCCATGTTATTTGATAAACTGTTCCCGGTTACGGTCAGGTTGTTCTATTTACAGAATGGGTGAGAAAGGATAACTGTAGTGTTTTCTTAAATGAAAATAATTATATTTTTAACATTTTTTGAATGAAATAATGAGCAATTGGTGTAAATATAAGTAATGAATTGCAGGAATGATGTTATTATCATGGATATGAATGCAATTGGGCTGGTAAAAGTATGCGTGGAGTCTTCAGACACATTTTAACCACCCCAATATGGTTCATACCCCTATAATGACATCAATCCCACAAGTTAGTCCTTAAATATCTTGTGTAGCTTAACAATTAAAAAAATCTAATGATAATAACTATTATAATATTATTATAATAACTGACCCGAGGGCACACGCATAAGCCGGTAACAAAGCTTACCGAGTTACCGGCCACACAGCATGCCCGAGGGTCAGATTTTTCTATCCTTACCGGAAACACATTATTGATATTTTTTCTTGCATATCTGAAATTATCAATTTGTTTTTAAATTGATGTAGAAAATCACTTTTATACATTTCACAAAAAAGTGTGTGCAATGTTGTTTACTGACGTCATAATTTATAGCCCAGTCATTTTAAATCACTATTCGATGTCAAATAGTTCCTCTAAAAATTGCATTTTTACAATGATTTATTTTCAATTTTAATCAAAATTCTTGCATTCCAATATATTTGATTGCGCTTTATTGAAATGGCATTAATGACTTTTCATCAACCATAAAAAATAGAAATCAGAAGTTCAGAAGTGGCGCGTTGTTGCGTGTGACTCATCTTACATGGGGGGTGTAAGACGAGTTTTTCCTGCACTGGTCACATGACCAGAAACCTTGTATTTCCATGCTGATAAGGTAAGTTTTGAGATCATAAATGATACATAACATATTTGGTAATGGCCTATTTGATAAGCCATAGGGCAGTTTTACCTTTGATGGCCTAATGATAAGCCATAGGGCAGTTTTACCTTTGATGGCCTAATGATAAGCCATAGGGCAGTTTTACCTTTGATGGCCTAATGATAAGCCATAGGGCAGTTTTACCTTTGATGGCCTAATGATAAGCCATAGGGCAGTTTTACCTTTGATGGCCTAATGATAAGCCATAGGGCAGTTTTACCTTTAAGGATGCTGGAAATAATGAGGTTCATGTATTTGGCGAGCATGTCAGCATTGTCGATGGCGGCAAGAGAGAGGTAGCTGGACACATTGTGACTTAACTCCCGATGATCACAGCTCAGGAATTTCACAACCACGGGAATGGCGAGTGACATCACCTTCTCCTTACTGTAGTGCTGTAGATAGAGAAATAAACTGGGTCAAGTTTTTAACCCCTTCTCCTCGTGCATCCAATACTCCTCAATTTATTACATGAATAATGCGAAACAAAAAATATTTAACCATTTTCGAGTGCTATTGACCAAATAATGCATGAACTTGATATTTAACATTATTTAAGAGTCTACAAACCAAATAAGGTTAGATATAGAGTTTTGGCATACAGCGTACCACTCCCCTGAATCTCTACGTTAGATCCTTCTTTATAATATGTTAATAAATAAATGATTTGATAGGCCCTTTTATTTGTCAGAGGGCAGTCGTATTGTCATGAGGTCGAAGGTCGAGGGCCAATACAACTGTCCTGAGGACAAATAACAGGGCCAATGTCAAATCATTTATTTATTGGCAATTTCATTAAATAACTTCATGCACTTAGGATTCAAAGTTTAAAAACTAAATTTATTAACCAAAAAATAGCGTTTTAATACTGACTTTAAAATAAAATGGCTGCCGTTTCCGAATTTCCAGCTGCGAATCTATATCATTTTTCTGGCCCTGTTTAATTATCCAATCGAATTCATTAAAATGCAAGCTTTATATCTATATCATTTTCGGCACGGGGCTGCTTACTGATATAGATATTGGCACTGTTATAGTGGAGGCCTTTGTATTATTGGACGAGGCAAATGCTGTGTTTAGGGGCTTATAATTATTAGTTATTTAATGAAAAGAAGTTATGATGCAGATTACCTGTTATTGATCATAATGACAGCAAGACAAATTTTTAGGTCACTGCCCACTTCAGTATCAAAGTTCATTTCAAAATAAACCATAAAACTAAATACCAAGTTTTCTATTCATGTACAAATATGTTACAGTCCTCATTGATGTAATTGTGTACTAGCAGTGTTTTAAGTAATAACAGTTAAAGCATATTCATAACCACATAAAATCAAATCAGGCTTGAGTCTTTATTTTTAATTATTACTGAAACCAGTAGCACTTCCAGCATGAGCTTAATAATCGAGGTGATGCACCCTGCCCTTTTGGTGGAATCTTCCTGCCCTTTAATAGGATGACCAGTATAGGCACAATTCTGCCTGCATAAAGTTACATGCTCACAACTGTCAAATATCTATCTTGTTCTGATTGAAAACTTTATATTAATATGATTATATGTAGATACAAACATAACCTATTCAGCACATGGATCCTTATATGTAAACTTCCTCCTGTTTTTAAAGTCTAGCTTGAACAGTTACCATGAAGAGACAACAACATTTTATGTGAAGTCACTTCTCTATGAGTCATCCCAAGTTTCATTCTAGGCTTGGTGAGCAGGAGTTTGGATTATGGCTAACTAAAGCCATACAATTTGGTTTCCTCTGGGTTCTCTGGTTTCCACCACAATACAAGACCACACTCACAAGGCATTGAGCCAATCAGAGTGATTAGTTTAATGCTGTTATTTATAACTTGTTTCACAATCATTGCAATAAAAAAGGGTTTTGGTTCTTGTGCACTGCACCTGTCTCATTGTGCTTAACCATAGTATAAAGTTTAGTTAAATTCCATCCAAAAGTTTTCAAGTTGTCAGCCAGACAAGGAAAAGTAACAAAGGGGTATAACTCTGTAATTACCTATAATAGAGTTATGGGTTTCGTACACTGCACGTTTACTATTGTATTAAGTTTGAACAAATTCAACCCATTAGTTTTGATGTTATGCTCCAGACAAGGAATTTTGCAAGGGACTGACCAACCGTCAGACCAACCACAGGGTGACTCCATAATGCCCCCTTCAAAAAGTGTTTGTTGGGGGAACATGTACACTAAGTTTAAACCCTAGCTGTAATCGTTACCATAAAGAGACAGCTCATGATGTCAGAGGCAATCTTGGCATGAGGGGGGTCGCTTTCTTTTCCTGAGGGATCGAGGTTATGGGTGTGGCACACCTCCAGTAGTTGAACCAGGCCTGCTGCATTTTCCTCTATACTATGAGTCTCTCTGGAATGGATCATCGTTCTTCTTTTAAAAAATAATTATGTGGTATAACATGTAAAACATGTAATGACAAGACATTGTTAACTTATCAACTGTGTAGTGCTTTTAGAAAAAATAAAATGTTTTATAAATAAAGTATTCAATTAAAGGTGCACAATAAAGGTCGATGGAATTAATTTTAATAATGATGTACTATCGTGTTGAACACACTTGACTTTAGTTTAATGATGCAAAGAAAAAATCACATATGATTTGGGAACAGATCTGTTATATATTAAAACCTCGCTTTTTAAAGAAATCCCACCTGATAGCAGAGGTTACACGGGTGATACAAATCTCCACCACAGACTGATCATTATCACTTGTGGCATATTCTGAGCTCTTAGCGATCTCGCATATCCGCTCAAGAACCGACGAGAGGTCACTCTTTATGTCATTGTCGTCTATTGAGAAGAGTTCACCAGCTTTAGACAGGTCTTTCTTTTTCAGCACTTGAGCAAACAGTTCATGCATCTCTGAAGAAAAATATATGAAAGACTTTACATCAACTATCATCTCTGGTAGTGTATGTATAAAGAATAAACAAAGACAAAATAAATAGTTGATCTGGCATTACCTGAACTTTCTTAAATTCTGAATGAATTCACCAGTTATGTTTTATCTTTAATTTAAAATTCTAAAATATCATCCAAACAGTTTGACATAACCAGAACATTGACATAGGGAGTCTTAAGTGTACTTGTGTACATGGTAGAGATGAAGAGATCTAAACCAAACAAAATGCTATGTTGATCACCTAATCAGACAGACAGAGCATAGTTGTTCAAAAATAGGTGAGCGATTAAGGACCTTAATGGTACTCTTGGAACAAACAAAAAATTATATTGATCAATGGCTACGCATTTCTAGTTCTAATTAATGTGTCTTTGACTCTTTGTATAAATTACGACTAAGTTTTCCCAAGAATACAATTGAGTCCCTTAATCGCTCACCCATCCTCAAACCACTGTAAGACAGGGGTCAGGGGAGAAAAGATTATAATGAGTCAATACAGTGACATTTTATCAGTTTATGAATTTATTCAGAATAATATCCTTTTTTCAAAAAGAAAATTAGAACAATATTTTGGTTAAAATAAGTTTTAATTGTTTTTTAATAAAAACATGGTGATCAAAGATCATAACTAGCCTGCCTGAGGTTGAATATAATAAAATTTGAAAAAATATTGGAAAATACTTACCAAAAAGCTAAAATAATAACAAAAACATCTGCGGAATTTAGACAATTTGCATAGGTAAATAATTGGTGATTGACAAGAGAACTAACACCGTAAAAACAGCAAATTGTACAGGTATTTTTAGACTGGCTATCTGAACCATGAAGACTATTAAGATTATAATTATTCCATAGTCATTATTTGAGTTGCTATTGATTTGTAATTGATTGAAATAAATCTTAGATTATGATGTTGTATTTTATCAATTTCAAATATAGAATTTAGAAGTTTATTTTCTAAATCGATTTTTCTATACTGTAGCCGGTCTACTTCGTATTTACTAGTATTTTATTTGGATGACCTTTGATGTTTACGTATAAAATGGCCGGTTTTAGTGGAGCTCTACAACTCACAGATTTAAACGATTTTATCACGCCCTCGCAGGTAAAGCGCACGTGTTATCCAAACATGATATGGATTACATGTCCTACATAGATTTATATAAGTTTATGGTACCTTTTATTGTAATATTATAGTGCCACATTCGTCCCCATTTCTTTCGTAACGATCGGGATTCGCCCTTATTGTCTAGCTACAACAATGGGGATCTGGTCATTTTGTAACCTTTCCATTTCGTAACTGCTCATTCTGGGTTATTTAGTAACCATTGGATAGTCAATTCGTAACCGTTGACAAATCGATTGGTCATTTGGTAACCATCAGTTAACAATAAGTGAACTAGGTGTTAAATCATAAATGGCACACTTATCACCTCGTTAACAGTTAAGTTTATTGCTTGATACATAATGCATATTGCACAGCAACCAAGATCACAGTTACTTGGTATTTGGACTGCATTTTTGGCCAGTCGAGCTACCCAATTTAAGCAATTCCGTCCCTAGGGTCAGTGATCTCTTGGACTGAGAATCACAAAAAATGTGTTCTTAAGTACTCTTAGATACACATAATAAACAAATAATTTACTTTTGGTCGTATATTTTGACATGTTTAATATTTTAAAATTTCATTCAATCTTTATCATTTACAAGTTATGAAGGTAAGCAGACTTTGGATTGAGACATATGTATGGAAACAAGCTCAGATCTACAAGTTTTTTTTTTCCGATAAAACAACTGTATACATCAGATGCATGTTCAGAAGAAAGTTATCTTCAAGGTGCAAAAACGCAACAAGCACAAACTAGTATTTCTTTGATAACTCTGCTAAAAATACGGTTTATTTACAGACTCACAAATCTTTGCCAGTAATTTTGAGCATACACACCGGCCGGCATGTGCTTTTCAACTATACGCGTGAACGGGAACCGGGGATATGTTTACCTTGTGGCTGGTACCCGTCCTCGCGTAGAGCCAAAAAGCGCATGCTGGGCTCGGCGCTTGTGCATACTCAAAAGTACTGGTGAAGATTTGTGAGTTGGTATATATTATTATTAATTACATTAAAGTATATATTATTCCTCATTTAAATGTCGGATCTACTACTCAAAGCAAATAGCAAAAAATAGAAACTCACCTCCAAGACATTTAAATAATCATGTTTGCAACATATTGACTAACAATTACCTTATGACCATTATTCCAACAATGAGCGTTCAGGGATACTTTTTATCATTTAATATATTGACATTTTTTATGCATACATGTAATAAGTCTGCCATAGTCATATAATTGTCAAAAACCCACGGCCATTTAGGTGGACTCGTCTTATTGATAACTTAAACTAATCCCTTAGGTCAAAGATATGTAAATTTATTGGTAATCGGTAAAAGTAGCACTTTCTACAATTGTTTAAGCCACAATATTTTCCACAACAATATTGATTCATGACAAATTGATAATAGTAAGTTGACAGTATTTGTTAAAAGGTTTTAAGATTATGTGTCGAGTGTTATACTCAGGTCATGACTTATCCCTGATGGGCCTTTAACCCACTTCTTTGCCCCCCCCCCTTATTTTTATTCGTGCTGATTGTTCAGTTACATTGCTATCCTTTTTGTTTCTTAGCTATTGCAAACTGCTATTCTTACACCGTAGGAATGTATAAAGCCTGTGAAGATAGACCGTACTGCTGGCAAAGTCGGGAAGATCAGGATTGAAGATGACGGGTCGTATCTCAGTGTGTCAGCAGTAAGTATTTGCGAGATCTTCTGCTTTCATAGTACCGGTATATAATATATATATATATCTTTGATTTGTGTTGATATACATTATTATATTTTATCAGTAGGTGTATACCACGTGATTAATTGCATCATCAATGCTATGTCGGAAGGCAACATTTTGCTTCAATTGAAGACTTTAAACAAAGGTAACTTGACTATTTATTTACTGTTTTGAATGAAAGATAGCGCAGGCTATGCTGCTTATGGAGCCCCGCCTTTGGTATTTTACCAGAGTTTTATTGAGAGTTTATTTTCTTAGAACTCTTCGACAAACCTATTAACAAAACGGCCGTCTAATGGAGCACTGTCAACACATTATTTTGGAAACAGGTTTGTCGAAGTGTTTGATGAAACTAGTCACCTTATTTAAGTCCTGTTATAAAAGGTAGGTGGGGCTCTTTAAGCGGCATAGACTGCCCTTTGTTTCATTAAAAATGTTTAAAAAATAGTTATCTTTGTGTTTTAAGTATTCATTATAAGCAACATATTGCCTTCCGACGTAGCATGTATGACGTAATTTATCACATGGTATTCACACACTGTTATTAGCCATATCACAAACCCATTCGAGATATTCAAATGAAACATGGTACATAATAATGCTGCCAGAGACAGTAGATACAGAAACAGCAACATCCATGAAAGTCCTCTGTCTTGAATAGCTGTTGAATTATGCTCATTATTTGTTTGAAAAAAACCAAGATGAGTTGGGGTATTTTTGATTCGCAGCCTTCTTGTTATTATATATTAAACTTAAATTTGCAATCGGATACCTTCAATACCAGAAAAAGTCAGATTTATATTAAAAGAAATAAATTCCATTAATATACAAAATAACTTAACAGAAGTTTGAGAATAATCTCACATGAGTACATATCGTCCATAAAATGCTAGAAACTGTTGAATTTGTGCATATTAAAAGAGATCAATTGAGAAGGCACTTCTTGAGTGTCTGCATTCAACTAACCATTATTTTTCAGACTGGTACAGAGACAAAGCTACAGAAAGCTCAGATAACATTGAATGACTGTCTGGCATGTAGCGGGTGTATCACCTCGGCCGAGAGTGTGCTGATTACACAACAGAGCCAGGATGAATTGTTCAGAGTGCTGCAGGAAAACAGAGAAGTTGAGGTTAGTGGGATATTCCATTTGGGTGAAGTTTGGGTGAAAATTCACTGTCAAGCAGACAGTTGTGACAAAAAAGAGGTCTATCTACTTTTGAGGTTGATTTATCTGTATATATATATATTAGTGTTGGGAATCGGTTGCAATTTTACTATCGATGATTGGTTCCACTCAAGTAACCGATTATCGATAGTACAATCGGTTTTTAAAATACTAGATAGTACCTGAGTTGTAGTTTTATTCATGTACAGTATCAAACTCTTAATCATTATATGCATATACCTTATGTCTATGATTGAAGTGTTGTTATATAAAAAATAGTTCATTTTCTTGCTCATTGTGGCTTTCATCAGCCATTTTGTTAAAGATAACATCTGAACACTTACTAATATTTTTATTTTTTTCGATAATCGATTTTAATTAAATACTATCGATTGTCGCCGATTTCAGGCCCAACCAATCGATTTTCGATTATGATCGATCATCGGAACATCACTAATATATATATATATATATATATTTAAGGTGCATGTCTTAATATATTTATATGAAGATATGAAGTTTTATTGTATGCCTATCAATTTCTGTATCCATATCCAACAGTGAAAATACAGCATGCAGTATTGAAAAATGCGTATCACTATACTGTCATTTTCTGATTACATGTCATGCTAGGAGTATGTGAAGTCTTGGGACTTCTTTTGTGTCGCTAAAAGAAGCGTGACAAAAATAACTGGTAAAACCTGTCAAATTTTAAATACATAAAATGAACAAATTTTACTCATGCCACCAGAAGCATGTTAAAATTCAGGAACATGGCTCTTCAAAGAAACGTGAGGATTAGCTTCGTACTTAGCCTCTTTGAAGAACCATGAACCAAGCAGAGAACACTTTCAATCTATCAGGACAGCTGTATTTGTTTGCCAATTCGAAGTTCATAAATTGTAACATTATCCTAAACATGAGCAGCTCGCCAATACAAAGAAGAAGGCGAATTCGCTTAATCGATGGTAATAGAAATTGATTCACAAACTTTTATCAGTTCTGCATATAATGATCATCAAAAAATCCTCACCAACATTCACTTTGTTGAAATGGCCGTATGACATCTTCTGGAAATGATGATTAGTGTATACTTGTGAAATAAGTATAATTTATGCAAATATGCAGTTATATTTGTTAAACAATGGTGGTCATCTGAGTGAAATTCAAATAAGTGTACAAACACAGATACTTGCAGATGTATTTGTGAAATACAGATACTTGCAGATGTATTTGTGAAATACAGATAGTTGCAGATGTATCTATGAAATACAGATACTAGGTGCAGATGTTTCTTTGAAATACAGATGGTTGCAGATGTTTCTTTGAAATACAGATGGTTGCAGATGTATCTTTGAAATACAGATGGTTGCAGATGTATCTTTGAAATACAGATAGTTGCAGATGTATCTATGAAATACAGATACTAGGTACAGATGTTTCTTTGAAATACAGATGGTTGCAGATGTTTCTTTGAAATACAGATGGTTGCAGATGTATCTTTGAAATACAGATGGTTGCAGATGTATCTTTGAAATACAGATGGTTGCAGATGTATTTGTGAAATACAGATAGTTACAGATGTATCTATGAAAGACAGATACTAGGTGCAGATGTTTCTTTGAAATACAGATAGTTGCAGATGCATCTATGAAATACAGGCAGGTGCAGATGTATCTATGAAATACAGATAGGTGAACTGTGTTTGTGAAATGCAGATAGGTGCAGCTGTATTTGTGAAATACAGATAGGTGCAGCTGTATTTCACATATGTATTTGTGAAATACAGATAAGTGCAGTTGTATCGATGGAATACTTATTGGTGCTGTTGAATTTGCGAAATACTAAAAGATGTACAGTTGAACACCGTTAATCCGAATTTGTATAAGGACCCAACAAATTACTTCAGAATAGTGGTGTTTCGGATTAACAATTTTCTGCAAATGACGGCTTTCGCGAAATATAGATGATGTGAAATACTTAGTCGTGAAAATTGCAATGTTGGTTACACGTTACCAATACGATACTCTTGGTTTGAGTTATCTTTCGTATAAAAAATATTTTTTGATTTATTATAAAATAATTGACAAATAATTCTTTATTATACTTTTTATTAAAACAACATAAAACATTTAAAACAAAATGACAGCACATGTATGAATCTGATGGCAGTTTCAAATGATATTCAGATTGTGTTACCCATCAATTATATGCTACATCACCGAAATAAATAGCTCATTTTCTGACATCGATGTTTGTAACATATGCATGCTCAATGTCATTCTTTAACAAGCTCTAATTGTGCTCCATTGTCACCTCAAGCCGATGCCCGAGTGCATTCGCAGTAAGGTGTAAAAAACTATGACACGATCAGGTTCAAATTTAGAATTGATAAATAGATGTGAAATACCAAATTGGGACTGTTATTTTTACTTCGGAATAGCGATTGTTTCGGAAAAGCGATTTCGGATTAAAGACCAAAAATTTAGTTAAACAAAGAAGGAGTAAAATCGGGACTGAAAAATAAATTCAACATAGCGATAATTTCGGATAAATGGTGTTCAACTGTATCAGTATTAATGCAATACAGATAGGTACAGATGTATTTATTAATGAAATCAAGATAGGTGTAAATATATCTATGAAATACTAAAATGCTTGAAAGACAATTGAGGCATTGCCATAGCCTAGAGGTCTTCATCATCGTGCATGAACTTCAAAATTGTCTGTGAAATAAGACATTCAAGAACTGAATCTGCTACTTGGAACACCTTTAATATTGACAAATCACAAGTTGTACACATTAGTTACACATTTTCAATATCATTCTTGCTAAAATTATTGCTTAATTCTTTTTGTTGACATTGTTTATAAGAACTCATTAGATTTGATAACTCGTTAAATATAGGAACTCATTAGATTTAATAACTCATTTAATATAAGAACTCATTAGATTTAATAACTTATTAATATGAGAACTCAATAAATATGAGAACGCATTAAAATATAAGAAATCATTATTTATATAGTGCTCATTAAATATAAGAACTCATTAGATTTAATAACTCATTAAATATAAGAACTCATTAGATTTAATAACTCATTAAATATAAGAACTCATTAGATTTAATAACTCATTAAATATAAGAACTCATTAGATTTAATAACTCATTAAATATAGTACTCATTAAATATAAGAAATCATAAGATTTAATAACTCATTAAATATAAGAGCTCAATAGCCATGAGAACTCATTAAAATAAAAGAAATCATTAAATATATATACTCATTAAATATAAGAAATCATTAGATTTAATAACTCATTTAATATAAATCATTAAAATTTAGATCTCATTAAATATAAGAAATCATTAAATACATTTAAATATGTAGCAGGCCTTTTTCTGCCCATTTTGGGAAAAAGACACGAGGCATTTATGCAAAATATGCCAGTTTGAGGGGAAAAAATCGCTTTACATAAAAATTGGGAAATTTTACCGTTAAAGACCAAGATATTCTGACTCCTGCAAATGAGGAAATTATTGAAATATTAGTTCCTTTTCCCGTTGAAAAGACTGAAATGGTTGAAATATCAATCCTTGTGAGTATAAATATCTATTGCAATAAATCATGACGGGAAATATTGCTAACTGATCTCTTAATGCATGAAAAACAATGATTTCTGAATTCAATAATCCTCTAAACTTTACATCACACAATCTTTTAGGATGTTTGATGAACCAGTGCAGGTAAAAAGACATGCATATAATAATAGATAAATAATAATTTACTTTTGATTGTGATTTTTTTCACCAGATTGGTTAAAAATATCATATTTTTGCTAGGAGAATGGGTCTGATAATCAGACAAGTCAGTGGGAACTATAGAAAAAGGCCTGTATAGCATTTCTTACCTTGTATGTAAATGTTAAATGTCCGAATGCCTGTAATATAATCACTGTTCATGTCTCTCAAACAACTTTTGTCATGTAAAAAATACTTGTGTTTGTATTGTCAGTGTAAGAACATGTACTACTTTGAAAGATTTTGTTGGTCCTAGGGTTTGATTTAATGAAAATTAACATTTTACAATGTGACATGTGTGAAAAAGATGAAGAACAATTATTATACTTATTATACTTAAATTATACATGTATATTTGAGATCAACATAACCCTCCGACAAACATTTCAACAAAAAAGCAATGCATATTGTACATAAATAACAAAATGAGAAGATGTATAAACATCTTCAATTTAAAAAAAAATATGTTTAAACAACTTTCTTCTTGTTACCGGGTTTCAGGATGGTTCACTGAGGAAAATTGTGGTCCTCTCAATGTCACCACTGGCTGGAGCTTCCCTAGCTGCCAAGTATGGTCTGTCCATGGTTGCTCGCAATCTGTTGTTTGGCTGTTTCATGATGGTTCACTGAGGAAACTTGTGGTCGCCTCAAAGTCACCTCTGGCTGGAGCTTTCCTGGCTGCCAAGTATGGTCTGTCCATGGTTGCTCGCAATCTGTTGTTTGGCTGTTTCAGGATGGTTCACTGAGGAAACTTGTGGTCGCCTCAATGTCACCACTGGCTGGAGCTTTCCTGGCTGCCAAGTATGGTCTGTCCATGGTTGCTCGCAATCTGTTGTTTGGCTGTTTCAGGATGGTTCACTGAGGAAACTTGTGGTCGCCTCAAAGTCACCTCTGGCTGGAGCTTTCCTGGCTGCCAAGTATGGTCTGTCGATGGCTGCTCACAATGTCATTTGGCTGTTTCAGGATGGTTCACTGAGGAAACTTGTGGTCGCCTCAAAGTCACCTCTGGCTGGAGCTTTCCTGGCTGCCAAGTATGGTCTGTCGATGGCTGCTCACAATGTCATTTGGCTATTTCAGGATGGTTCACTGAGGAAACTTGTGGTCACCTCAAAGTCACCTCTGGCTGGAGCTTTCCTGGCTGCCAAGTATGGTCTGTCGATGGCTGCTCACAATGTCATTTGGCTATTTCAGGATGGTTCACTGAGGAAACTTGTGGTCACCTCAATGTCAACACCGGGTTGAGCTTCCCTAGCTGCCAAGTATGGTCTGTCCATGGCTGCTCACAATGTCATTTGGCTATTTCAGGATGATACCCATCGAAAAGTGGTTGTGGTCTCAATTTCACCCCAAGCGAGAGCTTCATTGGCTGCTAAGTATGGACTGTCCATGGAAGAGGCTGCTTACAAGTTAACTGCTTTCTTCAAAAATCTAGGTTTGTTTTCAATAGTCAGCGTTACTTACTCTAAAAACAAAAGCATTTTCATTTAGAAGGATAGCAGCTGTTTTATACGATCAGACTCAAAATTTTCTGACTTGCAGGAGGGGGGTTATCCCCCTCCCATACCCTCCCCCGATCTCATTTGAGCAGCAAAATATAATAATTTTTATAAATTTTATGAAGAATTAAATTGTTAAGAATTTTGATTTCAAAGCATATATCCAAAGTCCTGTTAGCGCCCATGATTTCAATTTGCATTTTCAATCATTAATGGTGTACTCTAGACAAAATCAAATCAAGACAAGTACTATCTCTGCTAACAGAGAGCTGTACAGTTTAAAATGTATCGAAAAATCAAATTATGTTTATATTTCTGTCCATAGGTGTGGATTACGTGTTTGACACAACGTTTTCCCGCAGTTTCAGCCTGATAGAGAGTTGTCGCGAGTTTGTTCGGCGGTACCAAGAGGCAGAGACAAACAAAATGGCATTCCCCATGTTAGCATCTGCCTGTCCAGGTAACTGATTTTCTTTAGGTTGATGCAAATATAGTGTGTGTATACCACATGATAAATTGCACCATAAATGCTTCGTCAGAGGGCAATATTTTGTTTCAATTGAATACTTTAAAGATAACTTCACTATTTCTTCACCAATTTAAATGAGACATAGCACAGTCTACACCGCTTACGGAGCCCCACCTTTGGTATTTTACCAGAGTTTGATTGAGAGTTTAGTTTCTTAAAACACTTTCACAATACGGCCGTCTGACGGAGCACTTACAAAAACATTATTTTGGAATATTGTCGAAGTGTTTGATGAAACTAATCTTCTTATCCAACGTCGGTAATGAAACGAAGGTGGGGCTCTTTAATCGGCATAGACTGCCCTTTGTTTTATTTAAAATGGTGTAGTAAAAGAAAAGTTATCTTTGTTCAAAGTCTTTATTTTAAGCAAAAGGTTGCCTTCCGACGTAGCATACATGACATAATTTATCACGTGGTATACACACACTTGAATAGAAATGTACCAGGGCCAGTGTTCAAAAACATCTAAAGTTATTTCTTAACTTACCGTAAGTCAATCTCTGAAAAAAAATCATCGTCAAATCAAAAGGATAGTATAAGTGTTTTTCAAAATAAAAAGTGTGTAATTTCAAATATAGCAATATCAATAAAATATTTAAGATATTTTTAAATTATTGTTTTATATGATAAGTGAGATACCTAACTCAGGACAATGACTGAAGATGGTGATTGACTTAAGATATTTTATGAATACCAGCCCTGGACAATCAAAAGAAGTTCTTACCTTTACCAGAAAAATTTGACGTAAATGGTATTTTTTTTTAACAAACTTTGCTATGTCAACAACAGGATGGTGCTACCCTTGTGCTGAGGCCTTCAGTAAGGCCAAAAATTCCTTCCAACTTTTTTTTACGATTCTCTTTATGTAGAACATAATCTACATAAATATGCTAAAAACTGACAACTTAAAAAATTATTGATACGTGTTAGCTCTTCATTTTTGGAAGATTTTTACTTATGTTGGTGGAATCAAGAAATTAAACCTTGGCAATAACTCTTTTATATTTCAAAAAGTTTGAATGAAACTTAGTACACATGTTGTCATAGATAATATGCACACCTGTGGCAAGTCGCATAATTTTGGCCAACATAATCATTGGAATATGCTATGTTTCAACTTGCCGTGCCTCTGCATTGTTTTCGTTAAGATGTTCCTATCCAAGTTGCCTTTATGTTACATTTTGCATCATAGGGTTTTAGCTAAAGAGGTATGGAAGGGTGCTGCACCCTGTCCATTTTAGTAGCGACCTTTTGACCTTATGGAGACAAGCATGGGTACCCTTCTGCCTAATGCTCAAGATTCTCAAATACATTTTTATTTGGATTAAATAATAATATTATAAATGTAAACAGATTTTACATATTTGGCAATTGAAACTTAATATTACTTCAATTAAGCACAACTCCTATAATTTCTTTTGTATTCATAATTTTCATGTACTTCGCAGTCGGCCATAAAGGGGGTGGGGGTGGGGGGTGATGGGGTAATGTTCCCCTTTACTCCCATAGTATCCTGTCCCATTTCTGCAGGACCCTGTCCTTTTTAAAACCTGGCTAAAACCCTAGCATGATAACCATGTAAAACATACTGACTTGTCGGAAAATGGCTCATTGAGCTAATGTTTCTTGTAAGTGTATACCCAACTTTAAATAAAGAGTCTTATATCTTGTACAACTATTCCAGGTTGGATTTGCTACGCGGAAAAGACTCATGGCTCGTATATCCTGCCGTACATCAGTACAGTGAAATCCCCTCAACAAATAATGGGCTCCCTTGTGAAAGTAGAAACTTGTTTATCTAATTCTGTGTCTACAACTTCTTTGACGACAATGAGGGAACTATCATGACAGTCAAAACTCGTTGGCTCGAACTCGCAGGGACTGGCAAAAATACTTGAGCCTCGAAAAATTCGAGCCAAGCGGGAAGGCTTACCTTCAGTTAAAAGAAATTGGTCCTTTACATTCAGTTCAAGCCAACGAGGAATGCGAGCCAGGCGAGTTCAAGCCAACAGGGTTTGACTGCATATATGATCATCCCAATTTCTGATAACAAGGTTTTAACTGGGTATTTAATAGCTGAATACAAAAATATTAAATGGTTGGTAAGTGCTAAAAGATTTACTGTAATCTACTATCGACTCTTAAGTTAGAAATACCATGTTTTGGGCACATTTCGTTTAAATTTAATTCGGTATTTTTCCTAAGAACCATTGCTTTCGACATTAATTCATCCTTTTTGATATATTAAAGCAATTGTATTTATTGTGGCAAATCTTTTTCAGAAGTAAGAGTGCATCTTTTAGATTACATCTGTTTCAAATAGTATGGGTAATAAAATTCAGCAAATATCAGCATCAAAACTCAACTAAAAGGAATGTTACGATTAAATGAAAATTTTGCCGTTTAAATCTGAACTAGGACTTAATACTGTTGGTTATAATGGCCCATGTTGAAATCGAAAATGTTCAATTGAAATAAAAAGTAAAGATATTTCACTATTTTTGTTCAAATCATCTTGCTACCTGCATCTTGAAAACAACATTTTTCTTTGGATTCAGCAAAATAAAATGTTTAAAATTTTTCATTTCTGTTCCTCATATTCTGCAGAACTACTTTGCTGAGAAAAAAGGTGTGTCACCGGACCGAATATATCATGTGACGGTGATGCCATGTTTCGACAAGAAGCTGGAGGCATCCAGGCCAGATTTCTACAGCGATATGTACTCCACAAGAGATGTGGACTGTGTTATTACATCAGGTAAAGTAAAGGCTGAACAGGGATGTTTTTCGAAAATTATGCTACATCACAACAACAAAAATTAGTGTCGATGCCCTTAGACTAATATCCTTTAAAAGGGCACATGTGATGATGCAAAAAATAATTGATTTTAAAGCATAATTATGTTATAAGTCTTTCGACTTCAAAACAAGGCATATGATTGTTGACAGTTGAATTTTTTCTTTTAATTAATTATTATGTGGCGACAGATTCCCCAGTTAAAAAGTGTCAAAATAAAGCAAACATTTTTTTTTCATCTGTACACAAATCATAAGTTTTGTTTTGTTTTGATCATTTAAGTCAATTTTATTTTGCATCTACCTTAATAGTTCCCGTTTTACTACTGTATAGAACCAATTAGCTATCCCAAGGTATCTAATTCTCTAAACTGCTTACTTTAACAAAAATTACAAAATTTGTTTCGAAACATTTCATTTTGGCAAATCATTTTATGGTCAGCTTGACATATTTCGGATCATTGTATTTAAATTCGATGTGCGTGTCTATCTGTCCATCCTAACTGTGACTTGTGTTCAATGATATAAGCTCCAAATCCTCATCTATTTCAGGGGAGGTAGAGCTGATGCTCGAGAAAGAGAAGATAACTCTGTCAGATGTGGAAGATGCACAGTTAGATCCCTTGTAAGAAACATCAATACATGCTTAACAGTTTAACACGTGCTCAGGTGGCATTTTTAGCTCGACAATTCGAAGAATAAGGAGCTATAAGCTATAAGGGCTATACTACTTGCCCCAGCGTCGGCGTCAAGTTAAAGTTTTAGGGCAAGTTGGGATTTTCACTTATAACTCCAATACCCTTCATTCAATTGACTTAATACTTTGCACAATTATTGACGACTATCTTACAATAAGGTTACGTAACTCCATTTTAACCCTAAATACAAATTATGGCTATTGATTGACTAATTGTTTTTATTTTTTTGTTTTTTAATTATTTTTTTGATATTTCTTTTGACAGGCACGGTTTTATATTTCTTAACCAGGTTTTCACAAAGAGAAAACTAGTTATTAGAATGACTTGCGTCATTGTACGGGCGGACTGATGGGAGGGCAGTGTCTAATAAATTTAGCTAGTTTCCAAACTTTGTATGTAGGAAGAGTTTATGAAGACCTTTCATAGGATTGCCTTTGAGACCCCTAGCATCAAGGTCAAGGTCAAAGTTACTATTAATAGAAAAAGTGGTTGGTATTGAATAACTTAAGTTAGGGTCAACAAATTTTGCCCAAACTTGGTATATATAAAGAGTTTTTAGAGACCTTTCATGAGATTGTGTATTGGGCCCCGAAAGTTATGGTCAAGGTCAAGGCCACTGTTGCTAAAAATAGAAAAAAATGGTTAGTACTGAATAACTTAAGTAAAGGTTGACACAGTTTGACCAAACTTGGTAAATAGGACAAGTTCATAGAGACCTTTCATTGGATTGCCTTTTGGCCCCCTAGGGTCAAGGTCACTGTTACTAAAATAGATTACTGACTGGTATTGAATAACTTTAGTTATGGTTGACATACTGTGACCAAACTTGATACATAGGAAGAGTTTTTAGAGATTTTCCATGGGATTGTGTTTTTTGGGCCCCTAGGATTAAGGTCACTGTTACAAAAAATAGAAGAAAGCAGTTGAAACTGAGTCTCTTATGCCAATCATTAAAAACCTGGTTTTGTCACATTTATTACTTTTTAATGTGATTTTAGATGTGATCCTAGTCACCTGAGCGTCGACGTCGGGGTAACCACTTATGTTTAAGTTTGCGTACCACCTCAAATATTTTTAAATTCCATCGACATCTGGCTTTGAAACTTTGCACGCTTGTTCACCATCATGTCTCCCAACCTGTACACAGGAGGAGGTAACTCTATCAAGCATTTTGACAGAATTATGCCCCTTTTTTACTTAGAATTTATGTTAAAGTTTGCGTACCACCTCAAATATTTTCAAAGTCCATTGACATCTGGCTTTGAAACTTCGCAGGCTTGTTCACCATCATGCACCCAACTTGTACACAGGTGGAGGTCACTGTATCAAGCATTTTAATAGAATTATGACCCTTTTTCGACTTAAAATTTACATTAAAGTTTGCGTACCACCTCAAATATTTTCCAATTCAATTGTCATTTGTCTTTGAAACTTTGCACACTTGTTCACCATCATGCCCCCAACCTCTATACAGGAGGAGGTAACTTTATCAAGCCTTTTGACAGTATTATGCCTCTTTTTTGACTAATAATTTACATTAAAGTTTGAGTAAGACGTCAGATAATTTCAAAGTCCATCGACATATGGCTTTGAAACTTTGCACACTTGTTTACCATCATGATCTCAGCCTGTGTACAGGAGGAGGTCACTGTATCAAGCTTTTTTTACAATATTATGCCCCTTTCTTTACTTAGAACTTACGTTAACGTTTGCGTACTACCTCAGATATTTTCACATAGGTTAATATCTCAGCAACAACTTGATGTATTGCATTGAGACTTTATACAATGGTATTCAACCACCCAACCTAATTGAATAACCAAGTTAGATAACTGTATTTTGCAAATAATGGCCCTTTATTATTAGACTTAAAAATTCTGGTTAAAATTTTGCATGTAACCACATTTATGTTAATATCTCAGCACATCATGTATTGCATTGAAATCTAATCTAACAGTGATCCATGCATGTTTCACCAAAACTTTTCAATCCTTACACTGAAAAGCGGCGGAATAGTCGAGCGCGCTGTCTCTGTGACAGCTCTTGTTTATTGGTTTTGACAGGCACATATTACATCATTATTGTTTTCATTTCTAAGACAAAGCGGCATAGTCGAGCGCGCTGCCTCACGACAGCTCTTGTTATATATGTTGCACTTGTTATAATTATGGTGTTCTGTCACCGAATGCTTTAAGTATTAATGATATGAGAGCTCAGGGTTGGTATTCAATATTGATCTTATCCTTATTCTTAGGCATGCCTCAGTGATTTCATTCAGCCTATTGGTCAGCTAAATATACCGGCCAATCAAATAATTTCAATCTAAGTTGCTTATTGAATACGTCCCTGTGGCTGAGCCTTAGCGGGTAAATTGCATTGCTGAATAAAACACAGGGTCTTGAAGCAAACTAATTTTTATGTGTTTTTTTGCCTAACTATACTATATGTCTATGTTATATTAAGGCTAGGAAAAACATTAAAAAATAGCTTGCTTCTGTCCCCTGTGGTATAGGCGACTGGCACATTGCAACATATTGCATAGACATACAATGTACATTATTATGTATTACATAGGCTGTTACTTAGTGGTCCTCTGTGGGATTTGATGTTAACATGCCTAGTTCATAAATTCAAGGTCAAGGTCAGAAATGAAGGTTACATCTTATGCAGATGGGGCGGATCTAGGATTTAAAATTTGAGGGAGTGTAACTTAGGAGCGTAACCTTTTGAATTGCGCCCCTCCCTCAGAACCCAAATTAGTTTGGTTTAAAGTGTTGGGGGGGGGGGGGGGGGGTCTGATGTAGTGTATTCAGGAAGGTAAAATGTTAATACTTCTATTTTTACCTAAGCGGAATAACATACTATAATCTGACCAAAAGTATTTTAGCAATTTCATTGCTTTTCCAGGTTTGGGGGTGGAGCACTTGTGAACCATATTGGTGGAGGGTCAGGTGGATATCTAGAACATATCGCACGCTATGCTGCACGGGAACTTCTGGGGACTGAGGTCGCCGCTTTTGAATACAAGACGCTCAGGTATGATGGGGGAAATTGTCATTAATTAGTTTCGAACAATTTTTATTGGTCTATATTTATATTGCTTTACTAAAAATGAACCATGCTACAAGTGGTGATCAGTATCTTATGTTGTTAGTAATTTGTGGCATATTAAACTTTTATTTAAGCCTGGAGTACTGACTATGATAGTTAAATCCTTATCTGTACATGCATGTTGCCATTTGTCAGCTAACTTAAGAGTAATCCCCCTTTGTTATTTCCTCTTGTTAGAATCGTATCTTTTAAATTACTGAATGGACTTTGATTAAACAACACACATTGGTTAGTGGAAATGCAATGTAAAATAAACCCACAGTAATGTCCTCTTTTCAAAGAAATAGTTTTTTGTTTTTTTTATTCAAATTTATATTACAGTAATATGTTGTGCACAAGAACATCAATATGTACATTTCTTAAAGAAAAAGATAATTGATTAGGTGGATATTAGAAAACTTATTAGCTATACATTTATCAAAAAAGGGCATTTGAGCATTTCACAATAAATTTTTCATAATCATTGGATAACTAAATAATATGAAAAAATATGAAATATGTAGAACATAGTTTATCATAGTTGATTCTGTGTTTTTTTTTATATAAGAAAAGAGAATTATGAACACAAAAAAAGGGGGATTTGGGGAGGTGATGATTAAGACTGATTAATATTAGAACAGATGTAAAACCATTTATTATCATGCTGTAAATAGTTTGCCATTCCTGTGTAGATGCGGAATTCAGGGATATTCATTACTCTTAAGACTGCTCTGGTTTTCATGCATACGTTATGGGAGAAGTATTTCCTGAACTGTGTAGAGTTCATTCAGCCTGTATCTGTGTCGGCAATGGCGCTGTGACAAACTTAAATTTTAGGTGGCTTTCCAGCATTAATACTTTTTCTTACTTTCTGAAAAAGCCTCCAATTTTTCAACTTCTTGCCAAAACATCCTTTTGTTTCTACATTTCAGTGGAAAATGTTGATTTATAGATCAGTTTTCTCCTCACTGTCTTACCGGAGTATTCTTTCATTAATGATTTGGTTTAGCCAAAATAGCAATTTTAAGTTAGGCCAAAAAAATAAAATTGTTTGTTTAGGGTAACCTTCCCAAAATTTCTAGGTAGGGTAGGTAGGGATTTTTTTTTCATTTTTTTTTTCAAAATCTGTCGTAAGTTCAGAGTGTTTTCTTGCACATGGCAGTCTTTCCTACATTACTGTCATTGCCTGACTTTGTTTTATCATTTAAACAATAATTCTGATTAAAATCTGCTTTTATCTGCCCTTCGTAACTCTCTTTTCGCTAATGAATATTTTTTTGCTCAGAAACGGAAAAAAATAGTTGGGGTTGGCGCATTTTTATAGGTAGGGTTGGGTAACCCCAAACAGACATATTTATTTTTTAGGCCTTAACTTGATGTAGACTTAGGGCTGTATGGTAGCAAACTCGTACCATAACTGTATTACAGAACTATTACAGTTTTAATTGTATAGGTCTAAGACATTTAAAAATGCATGCTAAGAAAAAAACTTAAAAGATGCACTCTCACAGTTTTATCAGTTTTTGTGTTTGAATTAGTTTTAGTCTCAGAAACAGGTAAATTTTGCATCAAAACCTTCAATCAAGTCATAAAAGTCTGAATGGAACAGATCTCAATTGTCTGGAAAATTTCCAAAAAATCAGCTTTCTTAAAGCTTTATCAACACTTTCAGCCATAAAACATAAACTTTCGAACATGAAAATGAAAAACTGCTATCTGATATTTTTTTCTCAGTCTTATATCTCATTTTTACGGACATCTGCACAAAAGTTGGCTCATTCCAAGACAAAACAATAAGAACTGGTGACAAAAACATTAGATCGCAGATTTTTTATTTCAGTTCAAAAATTTATATTTTATGCATTTTTGTTAAACCGCTAGTAACGGTTTGAGCCATAAAACATTAATTTTTGAACAGAATGATGAAAATCTGCGATTTGATCTTTTGTCAGCAATCTTTACAAAAAATACAAAAGTTGTAAAAATGGTATATCTGTGAGAGTGCAGCTTTAATAAAATGAACACAAATTTTATTGTACAAAAAATTTAAATATGAATGTAAATATTCTATGATAATTTTGGGTTTTATTCCTGTCTTTCAGAAATCAAGACTTTCAAGAGGTCACAATAGAAGTAGAAGGGAAGCAACCAATCAAAATGGCTCTTGCTTACGGCTTCAGAAATATACAAAATATTGTTCAGAAAATCAAGAGGAAGAAATGTCCGTATCATTTTGTTGAAATAATGGCTTGTCCCTCAGGCTGCACTAATGGGGGAGGTCAAATTAAAGTGGTAGGGGAGACCACTCCAAAAGACAGACTGGCACAGGTGACTGGTTTATACAACTCTGTACAGACTGTGAATCCCTGGACACAAAGTGATGTTACCAGTCTATATGAGGAGTGGTTAGGAGGATTTGAAACTGAGAAAAGTAGAACACTTCTGCATACACAGTATCATGAAGTTGAGAAGATGACTAATGCTTTAGCAATTAAATGGTGAAAATGTTGTGGATTTTATGAGTTTATACACAGTGCCAAAATTCTCCTTCATGCGTTTTAATTTATTGAAGAATATAACAGAGGGCCTGGTTTAATACTATTCATGATATATTGCTATTACAGAAGGATGGTTCTTTAATAGTGAGTGACCCTTAACCAAGATGTTGAAACTGTTTCAATATATTTAAGATCATGACAGCTAGAGGGCTGGGCTATTTTTCCTCATATATATCCCTATTACACAGGAATTACTACAGATGGAAAACCCCAATCCTTTAAAATAACTTTTGAGTGATTAGGGGCATGAGGGATTTAAGTTGAAATCAGGGTTAGGGTGCTCAGACCCTTGATGAAATTGATTTCAAAGCCATTTATAACCGTTTTAAGTTCATTCTTGCTAAATTAATGCAGATATAGGAACTTTACAAATTTGGGGCTATCTGAAATTTTAAGTAGTCCTGCACCCATTGTCGGATACACGCTACACTATGCTTCGTTGTGTACCGTGGGGAATTGGGCTAGGAAAATTCTGTAATCTTGAATAAATAGTGAGGCAGTTTCATTGGTTCTGCAAAGTACCAGATGCTTTATGGTTTAAAAATATTCTGGCGATTGCCGGAGTTGAACCGGGTCCGCAGTCTCAGTACAGTAATATCTGGCAGTAGTCAAGACCACACGGACACGGAGGCTACTGACACAGTAATGTTATTGAACACTATTTGAGTGTAACATGCAAATTCATTGGAAGAAGAGTTGTTTCTCCTGCCTCATGCATATTTATTAAAACGAGATTTTGTCTGTCAATTGCCCCACGGTATGTATGAAGTGTAACGGAAAAAGTACCATGGTTGCAGACGATGTTCTCCACCAAGTTCTTGCCCTCTGTCATGTAGAGCTTTGAAACTCAGGTTAGCGAACTATGGACATGTCTGCCTTCATATTCTCACAATTGAGTAATGTTCATAAGCTGAGTAAGCTGTTCGTACAGTACAAACTGTTATTCCAAAGGTGCAAGTATCTTATATACTAGTATATCAGTAAATGAGAGAATAATATAATTTCTGTCCTTGTGTTTTATGTACCTTTCATATATGAGCAAATAAATTGTATATATATAATTTGGTCAAATGCTTAATTTTGTCTTCTACCCTGGTATACTAGTAGTTTTAGCATGTGTTTCTCTAGTTGCTTTTACTTAGATAATTAGTGTTCAAAATTATACTTTGTCTATTGGACAGAAGTATTTTATGAATTTGCCATTCTCTTTGGTACATTGTAACATAAGAAGTAATCTGATATTGATTTTAATGAGGTACATCGATGAGAACTGGGACAAAAAATAAAAACAAAACAGAACTTCGAATACTAAGCTGGTTTATGCCGTTGATTATGTCTTTATCATAATAAAGCAGTCACACTGCTGTGCTTCTTCTGACCACATTTAAATTGATAAAATTGAAAACCTTTGACAAATATAGCCAGAAAGACATCCATGCCAAATATCTGCTTGGCCACTGGATCAGACCTCAAGTGTCTTTCAGTCCTTTCATAGTGTTGTTATGGTAATAAGGACATTCAATGAATATCCTTAAGCGTTATTAAAAATATAAAGGTGCAAGTCCATGATTTGACATTTTAGCGTAACTTTGAGGTGTAAGCTTTTGATTTGCACCCCTGCCTCAGAATCAAATTTTTTTTATTAAAAAAGTTGGCAGGGGCTCGAGTGTACTCCCAAAAATTTAACAATTTCTAATTTGCAATGGTATATTTTGGGCATATTTTGTTACTTTTTTACCTTGGACAATGGTGCACACCGGTTGATCCCCCCAGTTCTGCTACATATAATATAGTATATATATAATAAATATAGTCTATTATATATATAACAAATATCAAAGGACTGAAAAGCCATACTTAAGTGTCCAAGCAATGTGACTGACTGTCACCTGTGGATCAGACCATCAGTTAACTTAGCAATTATAAAATGGTCAATGTGATTTTTTTTGTTGGTTTATTTCACAAACATTAAATGCAACAGTCACAGCTAACATTTACAAATGCATACATGTATACAAATTGGATGCAACATACTGTATGGTAATAAACAATAGAAAACATATATAGCACTTTTCAAACTGGGATTACAAGCAAAATAATAATTTAAATATTACACATTAAAACTACAAACAGCAATTATACATGTTTGTGTAATATTGAATATGTACAAACACTCGTTTAAAGAGCATTTAATTATTCTTTTTAAAACATTATTGATGTAGTATGCAATGTTGCAAAGAATAATATACAAATGTACTACAATATATGTCAAGGTCAATAATGAAAGTTGAATGTGGCTTATGGATTTTTTAGTCTAAGGGTCAAGACCTCGAACATTTAACAATCACTAATGCAAACGTTTGGTCAACAGAAATATTGTAACAAAGGCCAGACTTCAATACAAATTTAAATATTACAACAAATGTTGTTTGTTCTTGTCTGCTTGAAAATATGACTGGAAAAAATACAGAAAGGGTATTGAAAATTATAAGATTTTACAAATTTCTATTTAAAATAATTATCTGTTAAGTAATACTGTTTGATATTCGAGATAAGGAAAAAATAAATCATTTTATATAAAATTAATTTAAAAAAAAAAAGTCTTAACAAATTCGGTGAAAACTCCCCCTTTGAAGTGGAAGGTACAGGAATGTTTGGCTGTTTATTACCAGCAATGCATCCCCTATGTCATGCCCTGGTGTCAGATCAGGATGACAGATTCTCTGTGTATTGTTTATTGGCATAATTGCCATTCAACAAAGTATTTAAAAAGGGGCTGCATCGCTTGTCACATATGAATGAATAAATATGAATATAGGACTAAGTGAACCACTTCCAAAGTGAACCCGGACTAAGTGAACCACTTCCAAAATGAACCCAATCTAAGAGAACCACTTCCAAAGTAAACTCGGACTAAGTGAACCACGTCCAAAGTGAACCCGGACTAAGTGAACCACTTCCAAAGTTAACCAGGACTAAGCGAACCACTTCCAAAGTTAACCAGGACTAAGTGAACCACTTCCAAAGTGAACCATGCCTAAGTGAACCACTTACAAAGTTAACCAGGACTAAGTGAACCACCTCCAAAGTGAACCAGGACTAAGTGAATCACTTCCAAAGTGAACCAGGACTAAGTGAACCACTTCCAAAGTTAACCAGGACTAAGTGAACCACTTGATATGACGTAGTGAACCAACTGTATTCATCCGATTTCTAATAATTGATAATATATAAAAGTACCAGTGGGCAAATCTAGATCAGAACCAACAAACAAGCATGTGTAATTCATCGAATTTGAGGTGGGGTGTGTCGCTTTAAGAAGGCTTAAATTGCCGGAAAATCGTTTGGTTGACCAACCCAAATTAGCGACCTTGACCCATCACATCTATTTTATAAGATGCATTAAAATGAGACATGCAAAGAAACAAATAAGTTCCAGGTTGAACTTGCAACACTTGCCTCTCCATGCATTTCCTGTACTTGACCATGAATTATACATATATAAAGTGCATTCAGTCACCCAGTTAGATAGCATTATTCGCATGCATTTAGTTTTTATCACTAAAACATTTACATACAGCCGCGTTCCGTTTTAGAATTTTCCTAATAAAAACACACAAAAATTAGTTCACCTCGTCGTTTTCTTTCTTGCAATTTCTCCCAAAAATACCTTACTTTAAATATTATGACAAGACGTCATATCTTCATAAATTGTAAAGAAAGTCGACGTATTTTTGTATGGCCCTCGGAAGTCCAATTTATCTTTGTTAATCGACCACTAAATTGTAGGTTTGTTCTAAGTAATATATTTGTAAAATTCGATTACTCGTACTACTAGTATATGAAGACTTACACACGGATTTCATAACTGAAACATCCATGACCTTGTGTAGTTATAAACACGTAACACAAGCTCGTGTTTGAACACATTGAATTACACAAGAGTGCTCTCCCCTACCACCGTTATATTGCAACACTTGGAGCTAGCTACTTATAAATGTGTTATCGTAGCCGGTTCAAACGAAGTCTGACTAACGTTTGTAGTCAATGTGTTTCGACTCGATGAGACAGATACAGACCTGTCATCTCGACCCTGTCGCTTTTTAAACAAGGCTTTGTACAACGCTAGAACACGCCTGTTGCACACGAACGCGAAGAAAATAAAGATGCCTTGAGAACAGTTAAACACAATAAAAAGAATACCCAATAAATGTAGAACAATGCATATAGCCTCCGATGCCGGCCCTGCAAATGCGCTCACAAACGATGAAGCCAAACCAAAGATCCAAGTAAATCCCATGACTGTGGACATACGTATATACAACATAACGTCTTGTTTACCGGACATCTGATGCAAAGAAGTTTTACGGATGCTCGTTTTTGTGGCCTTAGTGCATGCCCGAATGCTGAGAATAGTTCGCGAGAACATAAAGGTGTTCCCTATAAGGACAAGCAGCATAGGACCACCAAAAGCAGCCATGGAGGCAACTGGGCTTTGAATCCAACAACCAATATTGTAGCCATGCTTATCGGGATTGGTCAAGGTTGAATTTAGGTCGCCGCTATCACCATTAAATAGGTCAGAACTATCTGGTAGTTTAATTCCACTCCCGCCATAACCGATGTCAATGCCATCTACTATATCACCGAAGTCAAACAAACAACAGAGAGACACAATGGCCAACGGTGTTCCCCAGGCATAGAGAGAGTACCTTGGCACGTATTTCTTCTTGTTTCTTATTCTCCGCAGAATGGACTTGTGTGCAAATGTTTTGAAAACGTCGTACGACATGACATTCATCCAAAAGAATGAGGCCAAGAAGAAGAAGTGAAGAATAACCCCAAATACTGAGCAGAGCCATTCTTGGTGTGGCTTTATCCAGCCTGATACAATGAACAATAGTTCCCCAAGAAAGAGTGATAGTGTCAAGTTCATTGTATTAATTCCTGGTAGATTTCTCAACTTTTCAAAGATGCTGTATGTGACTAAGACCGACAACATGCAGACTAGGGAGATCACTCCTAATATGAAAGTAAGATAACTCTCTGCAATAACTAGTTTTATCAATCCATCACCGCAAGCCATTGTGACTGTATTTTCCTCATGAACTGCCTCTGTTCTAAGCCAATCAGGTGAACATATCGTAACAGTGCCTGATGTCTCATTGTCATACTCGTATTGGGTTGTGTCATACAAATGTTCAGCAAACTTGATCGACATATTTTTAAAGAGTTCGTACTCATTCCTGTTTAGAGCGATTCTTCCACATATATCATCAACAATTTTAGGCATGTCGCACACAAAAGCAAAACTGGTGACAATCGTCTCTTCTAAAACCCCAACACTCCCATCGATGTTAAGAGTCAAATCATACTCTCCTGGGTAATATGTCTTCCCTGTCGCGTTGACTTTTATAACAGTGACATTCTGGTCAACCCTCGGGTCATAAACTGTTTTAAGATAAAAATCTGTATCTGTAATAAATGGATGGGATCCTTTTTGGCAAAATAGGTCGATAGGAGCATTTTCAAAGTCCCCAACTTGATAATCCGTCCCGTTTATTGTAAGCATAAAGGAGTTGCTTTGCAAGAGATCATTCATATTTTGTACGACAGTAATCACTGATTTTTCCACTGCATCTTTGCTTGTGTGAGCTGGTTTAAGAATAAAACCAATCTTTAAAGAACGCCCAATGGGCGAGTTCCATTTAACCGTTGTCTCTGGAGCATTGTCGTCTTTATTTTCATCACTGTCATCATCATTATTGTGTTCATAATTTTCCTTTTTCGGTACTTCATTTTTTAAAACTTTAAATTTAATTTTTTTGCCTTCATTTGATTCACCAGAAGTGTCTTCAGAGGCATTTTCACTGGCGTACACAACAAACGGTTGACTCTGATTATATTTATTTGACGGAGGCCTGCCATGGTAAACGGTTTTTGTTATCGTTTTAATATTGTCAACCTTTTTACTGGGATAATGTTTCATTAACATTTTTACTGGCAGCGGTGTTGTAAAGCGACTGATTTCAATAATGCTGTTTCCAGTCCTATTACCCAAATCTGAGGAATTTAATAAACTAACAGTAAGGTTCTGTATTCGTTCAAGACTGATGTTGAATTGACTTGCTAGTGTTGCACAGAGTATGTCTTCAATGCCAGTCATATTTAGCATTATTAGATCACCAAACGTTATGTTTCTTATTGTAAGCGTTACTTGAACTGGTTCATCGATGTCTACCAGGCCTGATAAATCATCTGGATTCGTATCAACTTCATAATTCATCATTTTCTGACAAGTACCATCGACTAGTTTATATCCTTGACTACACACAATCGGTCTGCATTTGTCATGTAGCGGATCGTACTTTTCATTTTGGCCACACTGGTATGAATATGTCTGAGACTGTGAACTTGTTGTTGAGAACAGAATGTGAGTTTTTCCGTCAAAACCGAAGTTCATCAATATGGAAAATGACAATGGAAAAGGTGACACATCCGATTTTGCCCCATCACTTACTCGGGGCTGATGATACCACTGATTGAGAGAGGTAACAACGTCCAACTGTCCACATTCATGTATCATTTTCTTTATAGCTGGTGTTAAGCGTCTATGACATACTTCTGTAGAATCTTTAACATGCTCTAAAACCGTAACTTTATTTGTTCCATCCGATATTGACAACGAGTGTTGGTTTTCACAATCGACTTTAGTTATCCACGCCTGCATGTCATTTACACTGTTGCACTGCGCGCAATACAGGTTACGGTACACAAAACCTTCGACATCTTGTACTGGTGTCTTTGTGATGTCAATTGCATTGTTAGAGTCAATCTGGATGGGTAGAGGAGCAGCGCTTTCACACAGTTCGCGGACAACAGAATGAGGTGTTCCAAGGGGGCACTTAGAAATGACGTATATTGGATTATTGCTGTATCCCCTGATAAGCGTGCAGACACCGCCGTGCTTTTCGTATAACACTTTAAGATTGTAGTTTTGCGAAGTAAAGTCATCGGTTTTCACGTTGACCTTCACGTCCATGAGTGGCGCTTCTTTGGCTGCATCTAGAAAGTTAAAAGCATTTACATTTTAACAAAATAAATAATCTCATACATGAACAGATAGTCTTACGTTTCATCTGACATGGTTGTTTTTACATTGTTTATCAATACCGAAAACAGTGTTCAACAAATATATATAATTCTATGAAGTAGATAAGCCACAATTGAATGTTTTACTTGGTCCCATTTATTTTGATGTATATTATGACGTTCGGCGTTTTCTATACATACACTAATTTATTCGAGCTTTATGCAACAATTACTTCCCTTTGTCGTAATCACGCAAATCACGTGATGATGATTCAAATCGCGTGACGTTATTATCAAATATTATTATTTTTAAGTTTGAAAGCAACGTTATCTAATGGCGCTTTTATACAACATTGCATAAATACGTGTAAAAATGCTTTTCAACAAAACAAAAACAACAAAGTTGGCTGAATTTTCATAAGAGATCACCGGTATGCATCTAGAGAATTTCACTTGTTTACAGTATTAATCAGATGCGGATCAAGGATTCGACGTTAGAGAGAGCGTAACTTTGGGGCGCTCCCTTTTGGCTTTCGCCCCTCCCTCAGAAACGAAATTAATTTGGTTTAAAGTGTTGGCAGGGGGGGAGTTCCCTCAAAAGAATGCACAAGAATACACAAGAATATTTTATCAATTTCTAGTCCGAAATGGTGCATTTTCGGCGTATGTTATTACTTTTCTTCTCCTATATTTTGAAAAAAAGCAAACGAAAAGACGATTTTTTTTCTGGGGGGGGGGGGGGGGGGCGCTAGTGTTAAGTTAATTTATTACTTCTTGCTACCATCAGATGCTGTAATTGTCTATTTACTATAATTTGACCTAAGCTTCAAGAACATCTGGTCCTTAAGTGTGATAATTATCTGAATGATATAGCTGTTGGAAAGATAAGAACATGAATGAACTTTTGTCTTTGTTTGTGTTTAAGGAACCACACTTTAGGACGGCCTACTTTATGATGACAACATTATATGCATTATTTATGTAGATAAACTTAGAAAAGCTATAACAGCTTTCTTGCTATACGTGAAATTGAAATACATGTTTAAACAAATGAAACGAGAACATATATAATAAAACTACATGTAAGTTGAACGCTGACCAACGTTGACCTAATTACTACTTCGAACAAGTCTGGGCCAAATGTCTGGTTATAAAGACGTAATAAAATGTAAGAGTCATACAATTTTGCTGACATCTGAATTATAAACTCTTTAGCACTGGATTCGGGTCAGACAGACATCTATATACAGTATCTGTCATGTATATAGAACAGAACAGAACAGAATGTTTATTTAACTTAAGCATAAACAGCTCATCTTTATTAACACAGAATGAAAAAAATAGCATACATGTGATGCATGTGACCAATAAGTAATGCATATGGATAACTGGTAACTATACCAACAATACATATGGTATACACAAAACTAACACATTTAACAGCAATATAATGTGAGAATGTCTTATAAAATATATATAGTGGTATATATTGCGCATAGATCTATTGCTTTCTCGATGGAACGGCACTTAGATAGTGTACATCAGCAAACGCGGAATCGATTTATTTTTGCCGCGGGCCGAAATTCAACTTGTTGTGTTTTTTGTTTTGTTGTTGACAATATTGACATAAATGGGCTAATTGTTTTTTGAAAAATCTATAAAGAAAATCCTGCCTTTTGCCCATTTCTACCAAACACAAAGACTATTATTATTGACAAAAAAGATGTTCACAGACAGTTTTTAAAGTATGGGGAACATCCGCAAATTCATGTTTGTGGTAGCTTCAAACATCTTAAATATATATGAACACCAAAGAAAACATTTCATATCCTGGACTGTGTTTTCAGGTTTGCAATTGGCTTAAATTAAGTTTGTTATGGATTATGTCTGTGTTGATTCGAACTTTTTATGTCACTCATTTAGTGTTTGTTGGGGTTTGACCTTCCAACCTTTCACAGAGTCATCGCAAATTTGTTGGCTCCTGGGCTTTCCGCCGTTGTTTCTCCCATTTTATTATTACAGAGAAATTTAATAATGTCGAACCTATAACCAGTGTTTTTTTCTTCTGAAAAGGGAATGGCTGTGGTGCCATTTGAAATGGGGATATTAATGTCCCCAAAAGGGCCGAAATAAAACTCTGATTTTTCACTAAGATGTTTTCACTTTACGACTACTAAAGTATTAAATTTATTGAAACAGGCCACAGTCTTTGCAATGTCAATGGTATGTATACAGTACTTTGAAACAGACTGTAAAAAATCATTTGGAACTACTCGGCCGTTTCCTACGAAAACAATCTGATGTATATGGACGGTTTACAATGTTCGAAATCGGTACACTTGAACTACGCTGCAAGTAGATCGCGTAGTTCATTATAATTTTAATTTAGCAGTTAAACTTAATGACTTAACTCTTGGGAATCGTAATTATGTTTGCAATACACTTTACTGGCAATCAATTTAAACTGAGATCAATAAATACAAGCTAAAACACTTCCTTTGATAAACGATATAATTCAAAATTTTACGAATTACTTCTGCAAATGTACCGGCATACATCCGAGGTTGTTTTCATAGAAAATGCTCGATGAGTTCCGAATTGTAAAAATAGTACAGCTACAACTATGTATAGCTCAAAACGAAAGTGAATGTATCAAGGCATATGTACGAAGCAAATGAGTCCTATCAGGGGGGTACACGTATTCCGAATCTGCAAGGGTTTAAGTGAGGTTTTGGAGCTTGATATGCAAGATGGCGACGAAACCATGACGAAATAGGATTTTTGGAACCTGTTTTCGCCTGGTAAGTGGTATAAAGTATATATTTCAAAAATATCATGACGCGCATTCGGCTCTACAATTACCATGCCTCACTCGGCTTTTTATTTCATGCGTCTAGGTTGAGGAATAAAAAAGTTATTGAAGGAAAACCTTCTGCCAGTCTGTTGTTTACAAATGTGGGAAGCGAGAATTTGATACTATTTAGGACGTTTAACTTTCAAAAACACATATTTTTGCAACGGTTTCTGCTTTAACATTATTTGAATGCGGTATTTTAATTTCCTGACAGTTCCTTTGCTGTACAAGAGCCTTCATGGTAATTTTATTTTGGTTTAACCACCTACATAATTATATAACTATATGTATTGCGATGATGTACTCTTGTAAAAGTCGAATAAACTGTATGTTCTGTTCTGTTCTGTTCCTCCAAAATTGTTTGTTAACCATTTAGTTAACATTCGCCACAATTATCGAAGGGGAACATTTTTTTAACTTATTTATTGCAACAAAACATACATGAGCATAGAAATTTTTCTTGCACATAAGTGTCGGGGCTTTATCAGATTACGTTAGGCTTTTTTTTTCAATTGAAAATAAGCATGAGAATTAGAACGGCTGTTATGGTGATCGCTTCATATGCTACCTGACGGAAAAACCCCACAAGCTGGGTATTCATAAAACATCTTAAGTCATTTCATAACTTAAAGATGCACTCATACACCCAAATAAGATGTACCACAATTAAATCAAATTGTTTTAATTTACCGAAACAGAGGAATAAATATCGAACTCAAGGGTACTGCGTATAATTTGAAAGAAAGGTGCAGAAAACACGGTAGTTCTACCTTATGAGACGATAGTTGATCACTGTAAATCTTTCAGGACCCATCAGTCATTTAATAGTTACGGTTATAACACTGTTAATATTTTGCATAAATGCATTATTTAGTAAGTAGATAAGGGTTTATCACTCAAAATGTATGTATTACATCTGAACACTTTAAGCCACTTTCCTAATTTAAGTCATATGAAATAAAAACACAACTTAACAATTGCCAAAATACGTTATTTTCAATGACCTTACATTGGAATATATACTTCAATGTTAAAATACAAATTTTTGGCTTTGAAAATTTGAAGAAATCGACTTTATTTAGGAAATAACTAAGAATGCTTTATTGATACGTCTCCATATTACCAGACTATCCTGGGTGAAATTTCTTTTAACCTGACAGTCTTAAAATCAATACAAACAAATGTTTAACAAACATCAATTTTGAAAGATTAACCTTTAACTACTTATTAACTTATGTATTTATGAATACTATTAATTACTGTTTACACGATTGTAACCGGGTATTTAAAAAGCAGAAAACGCAAAAATATTAAATGATTGGTGAATGCTAAAAGATTTACTGTGGTCTAAGTACTATAGTTTCAAAAGGTAGAAATTCCGTGTTTTATGCGCATTTCTTTCAAATTAAACTCGGTAACCATTATTTTTAACATTTATTATTCCTTTTTGGAATATTGAAACAATCATATTAATTGTGGTTGGTCTGATTTGGGAGTAAGAGTGCATCTTTAATGAAGTGATCATGTGCAGAGTTTAAAAAGTATAACATCATTAGGAGTGTTCTCCATTTTCGCCAGACAGTTCTACATATCGATCAAGGTCCACAATACACCGGTTGCCCCCGACCCACCTTTACCCCAGGAATCACCTTCATGCGTTATTATCTCACCAGTGATAATACTTAAAGATCTTCACAAACATTTGGAGAGATATTAGAAACTCTGCAGCATATGGTCACTTTGAGCAAGTCCTTGAGATCGTTACAAAGTGACATTCTGAAAGATCACTACAGCACTGCGATCAGTAAAGGTGTTTAAGGCGAACGTTTGCGATTTGGTTTCCCGCTTGAAGTGTATGGGTTCATTCGGAACACCTCGGCCATTTTCCATCGAAAACAACCCCGGATGTATGCCCATTCGGAACTCCTCGGCCATTTTTTTATCGAAAACAATGCAGCTACATCAGTAGAAGTAGTTCGTAAAATTTTGAATTATATCATAAATTAAATGTATTAGTTAAGCTTATATTTGTTGATCTAAGTTTGAATTGATTGCCAGTAAAGTGTATTATTGCAAACATAATTAAGATAACCAAGAGTTAAGTCATAACCTTTAACTGCAAAATTAAATTACTACGCGATCTACTTGCAGCGGACTTAAACATACCAATTTCTGAGTATGTAAACCATCCAAATACATTCGAGGTTGTTTTCGATAAAAATGGCCGAGGAATTCCGAATGGTTGTATGCCGGTACAACATTAAAAGAAGATTTTTTTAATAATTGTATAATTTAATTGTAGGATTTTAACGTTTATTTTGTATAATACAGTTTAAATTGATTGAAAGAGAATTGAATCATTGCATAGATAATTAAAATTCCCAAAAGTAAAGTCGTTCATTTTAACTGCTTAATTGAAATTACTACGCGATCTACTTGCAGCGTAGTTTAATATAAAGATTTCTGAAATTGTAAACCGTCTATATACATCCGAGGGTTTTGATGGAAAATGGCCGAGATGTTGGAAAATGGCCTTCCAAATGGCCGAGATGTTGGAAAATGGCCGAGATGTTCCGAATTTGTATGGGTTACAAGATAAAACAGTGTGCCAACGTTTACAGCTCATGTACTCGACTGTTAGCCTCTACTGCACACAGGACTGAGAGTGTCCAGGCCCTTTTTCCCATTGTTTTATGAAGGCTTGCATCTGAGTTACGTACAAAAATATTTTACCAGTTGTTAACGAACTGGTAAAACATTTCGAAAGAAGTTTTAACGTGTTTTTTTTTTCTTTTCTCAAATCAATTCCCTCTGACTACAAAACAAGATTGGTATACAACAGAATTGCATTGAAGGTATGCATTGTTGCCTTTGAAATTTTAAAGGCGTTTTTTTTTAGATTTTAGTATTCAAAACGTTTATGGCATATGCGACGAATCGGTCTTAATTTTGCTATTAGAGATTATATGTTTTTGAAGAGAAACAGTATGATTTTCGTTTGAAAGAAACAACATTAATGAAATGGAAAGGAATCAAGATGCAAGATGTTGCATACAACGCAATCCTTTTTGTATGTTGACGAATGTACAAACAAATTCAATGCTAATGACCTAAGAATATGTAAGCTTATACAAACGGAATAGCCAATCATTTTCGAACAATCTTTTTATATGTTGATGAATTTACAAACATTTTAATTCTAATGACCAAAGAACATGTAAACATAATCAAACGGACTAGCCAATCATTTTTGGGCAAACCTTTTGTATGTTGACGAATTTACAAACAAATTCAATGCTAATGACCAAAGAATATGTTAGCTTATTCTAACGGACTAGCCAATCATTTTTGGGCAAACATTTTGCATGTTGACGATTTTACAAACAATTGCAATGTTAGGGTGTGTGAGAGCTTATTTACCCTCGCCATCGGGTTATACCCATTCGGCGAGCCCAATTGCAATGTAAGCTTATGGCCAAAGCATATGTAAGCATAAACAAACGGAATAGCCAATCATGTTCGATGATGAACTTGCATTACCATGTTCTATCCGCCGATTCCTGCTATCATCTTCGGAAGGGATCGGGCGATTGTCCCCTTTTATGATATCATAATGCGCGGATATAGCGTCAGATACGTGCTGGTTTGTCCAGCCTTTAACATCCCAAGAAGGTTTGGTTGGTTTCGGACTTTCAATGGCCTCGTTTTCCAGTTTTGTAATTAACTCTTGCAGAATGTTTCCAATATTGTCGTCTATAAAGTCATACAATGCGTCCAAAACATCTGCTTTGGAATCTGTTGTTATTTCACCTAATATATCGAGCAGTTCGTCATTGATAGCTTGTACTTCTGCACTGTCAAATGCCTCGTTTTGTTCTTTTTCTTTTATTACCTGGTAGTTTTCAAAAATATCCAACAATTCACCATATATGGTATAACCACCATTCTTCTGTCTTTCATGGTTTGAATCTTCAACAGTCTCATAATTCCCGGTGGTCTCTTTTAGCAGCTCAATAATTCTCTCCAAATTATCTTCTGTGCTTAATTCACTTTCACTGTTCTCAGCTTGTTCAACATTATACGACACAAAGTCACTGTTCTTTGCATGCAACACGATGTCCACGGGGTCTTTTACGACGGGCGCACACCCTACTGCCGTTAAAATCACCAATAGCCAGTACATTGTTTTAACGTGTATCACAGATATGCTCCTTTTAATTTTCAGCATATTATAGCCTATGTGTAGTCACGCAATGACCATGACCATGAAAAACCTTGATGTAATTCCAAAACCACCAAAATCGAAAGTTTGGAAGAATGTTTCTTTTTTCCCGCTGTTTAAAACCCATATTTTATTTAAAATGTATGAATAAGATCTCACAAAAAGTAATTGCGTAGTATTGTTATGATTGTCAGATAACAGAAGTAATTCTGCTGCCTCAAATCGTCCAACAACTAATGGACTCCGGTTCTTGACCAAATCAGGTCGAGTTATCTCGTCAATGATAAGGCAAGTTGAGGGCATCTCTTCACAACTGTTCAGTTCCACTTGAGGCTAATCGTAAGAGGCTAGGCCACTCTTGCAACAGTTGGCACAAACTTGAATACTGTCATTTTAATAAAAACACACAAATGTCGGTGAATAATGTCGCGTGCCGTTTGAGTGATAACGCGCGCGGTAGATACTTTCCAAAAACGGATACCGATGGGTTATTTAAAATTCTCTTGTGGGCGCGTTTTTTTTCTCCTTTTGATTTTCTGCATTTAAAGTTTATAAAATGCGTTGCATCAAAACATCTTTGAACTTGAATTATGAAAGATATTTGTATAGCTTTTTTTGAATTGGCATTCTTGGACAGCGAGGCTAACTGACAGAAAGGATCAATAATTTGTCCTGTGCAAACTCGGCAACTGAGTTTTTTACATACTCAATATGAAAATGCGCAAACTTACCCACAAAAAATCAGTTAATAATTTGTTTTTTGTTCTTTGTCAAAAATGTTGTTAATAATAATATCAGAAACCGTCCGCTGATTTATTTCGGGTGGAAACATTTGCGCAAACACTATGAAAGTTGGAACTTATTTTTCTAATGTTATGTAAAACACATGATGATATTTAAAACAACTTCTTAAAATAAAAGCAATTGTACAACCAGTAAACGTTCTGAACTTTTCTTTGTCAGCGTGATAAAAAAACTCGATTTTTTCACATGCATATTGTGACACTTTTATATTTTTTTATATTACATCAGAAACAATGTTCAAGTCGATGCCAATTTTTTAATTTATGATACCAAATAATCTCTCCAAATATGAATTGTTACCATATAAACAGTGGGTCTTATTTTAAGTATTTTATTACTTAATCGGCATTATCATTTTATTGATTCAGAAACGCGCTGTGGAAAATGCATTCTGATTTTAAATATGGTAAACCGTTAAATGTGTGTATATATAAAATGACAAATCCTATTGTTTGTGGTTAAAATGAAGAAAAAAAACAGGGACGGATCCATATATTGCATCTATTTGGTGCAATGTGTTGCTGGTGTGGGGGGGGTACTTCCTCAAGAAAATTTTAAAAATTTTAGTCCAAAATATCGCATTTCAGGCGTTATTTATAACCTTTTTCTCCTATACAGAGTGCCCCCCCCCCCCCCTTCCCATGGATCCGCTAATGAGAACATGAAAATGTTTATCACGTTTTCGCATTTGTGTATTATCATAAAAGAAAGAAACGTGATGTAAAACACCTATCATTATTCTTCATTAAAATGTTTATTTAGGAGATGAAACAATGCAGTTGGTAAATAAGAAAGATGTATATGCCAAAAAAATCTGATTAAAATGACCACCTGATTTGGCAAGCACTTTATTGTGACAATGTTTTTAATTGTACCTTAAAGCTGCACTCCCACAGCCTGAGAATGAGCCAATTTGTGTGAAAATGTCTGAAAACAAGTGATATAAGATTGCTGAAAAAAGATCAGACCGCAGTTTTCTCTTAACTGAAGGCATTTAGGCTGGCAGCTGATACTGAGAGTGAAAATAAAAACATGTCAAAATTGTCAATCTGTGATAGTGCAACTTTAACAGAAATAAATGCTACGTCGATTTTTAAACCTATGAAGGTTCTTATGTTTCTGTTAATAAGGTAATCCACACCCAGACCTAGTTTAAGGAATGTTTGGCTTGCCAATCCACAGCTATGCATCCCTTGTTTATTGCCGAAGTGTCTCAGCAGCTGGTGCCAAATTTCCCGCGTTTTGTTTATTAACTTATTGCCAATTAGGGCTGTTTTAAAAAAAGGGATTTACCGGCTATGCTTCCACAGACCAATTATCTGCGATTTGTTAAATTTTTCAGACACAGAGGGCCATTAAAACTATGATCAGTAAAAGTGATTCTTTTTTAATTAATTAATCAATTTATTTATTTATTTATTTATTTATTTATTTATTTATTTATTTATTTATTTATTTATTTATTTATTTATTTATTTATTTATTCATTCATTCATTCATTCATTCATTCATTCATTCATTCATTCATTCATTCATTCATTCATTCATTCATTCATTCATTCATACATTCAATTTTTCATTCATTTATTATAATTATTATTATTAGTATTATTATTATTATTATTATTATTATTTTTTTTTTGGGGGGGGGGTGGGGGGGGGGGGTGGCTAAATAAAGACTAAAATTAGCCTCCAAATGATCCACAAAGTTATTTTGTAAGTCAATCCTTGCTATATCAAATGAGCCGTCGCCATTTCGGACAGAGTGTCAGATGTTTTGATTGCACCATCTATCAAGAGGGATGTGGTAAGGATGCGGTTTTTCTTATCATTGACGAAGGTTGTTATTATGGTCAAAGGTTTTCTGAAATCCACGAAACAAACATCTTTATCTTCATACACTTGCACATAGATTGAAAACACTATGATCTGTATACTTCTTAAACGCAGATCACATTTTGCCGCCACTAAGCCGTTCTATTTAGTTTTTCGGGTAAATGTGTGCCAATGGCGTAGATCCTCATCGTTAAGACAAGACAAGTCAAACAGCGTTTATTCCCTCATGCCGAGGTGTATGGCAAAGGAGGAATATACAATATACATTCACGGCAGACCCTCTTCGTTAAGACAAGACAAGTCATGTCAAACAGCGTTTATTCTCTCATGCCGAGGTGTATGGCAAAGGAGGAATATACAATATACATTCGCGGCATGGCATCGCCACAGCTGCCCCACTACCACTGTCAGGGTGGCTCTTTCAAGCCGTCACATAGTGCATGTATAACTTATGTATTTCTCGACATATACTTATAGTTGTGTGTTTCCAGGCTGCTTTAAGACTACACATAGTGCATGTATAACTTATGTATTTCTCGACATATTCTTATAGTTGTGTTTTTCCAAGGCTGCTTTAAGACTACACATAGTGCATGTATAACTAATGTATTTCTCGACATATACTTATAGTTGTGTGTTTCCAGGCTGCTTTAAGACTACACATAGTGCATGTATAACTTATGTATTTCTCGACATATTCTTATAGTTGTGTGTTTCCAGGCTGCTTTAAGACTACACATAGTGCATGTATAACTTATGTATTTCTCGACATATTCTTATAGTTGTGTGTTTCCAGGCTGCTTTAAGACTACACATAGTGCATGTATAACTAATGTATTTCTCGACATATACTTATAGTTGTGTGTTTCCAGGCTACTTTAAGACTACACATAGTGCATGTATAACTTATGTATTTCTCGACATATACTTATAGTTGTGTGTTTCCAGGCTGCTTTAAGACTACACATAGTGCATGTATAACTTATGTATTTCTCGACATATACTTATAGTTGTGTGTTTCCAGGCTGCTTTAAGACTACACATAGTGCATGTATAACTAATGTATTTCTCGACATATACTTATAGTTGTGTGTTTCCAGGCTGCTTTAAGACTACACATAGTGCATGTATAACTAATGTATTTCTCGACATATTCTTATACTTGTGTTTTTTCAAGGCTACTTTAAGACTACACATAGTGCATGTATAACTAATGTATTTCTCGACATATTCTTATACTTGTGTTTTTTCAAGGCTACTTTAAGCCTACATTAAGTGCATGTATAACTAATGTATTTCTCGACATATACTTATAGTTGTGTGTTTCCAGGCTGCTTTAAGACTACACATAGTGCATGTATAACTTATGTATTTCTCGACATATTCTTATAGTTGTGTGTTTCCAGGCTGCTTTAAGACTACACATAGTGCATGTATAACTTATATATTTCTCGACATATACTTATAGTTGTGTGTTTCCAGGCTGCTTTAAGACTACACATAGTGCATGTATAACTAATGTATTTCTCGACATATTCTTATACTTGTGTTTTTTCAAGGCTACTTTAAGACTACACATAGTGCATGTATAACTAATGTATTTCTCGACATATTCTTATACTTGTGTGTTTTCCAAGGCTGCTTTAAGACTACACATAGTGCATGTATAACTAATGTATTTCTCGACATATTCTTATACTTGTGTTTTTTCAAGGCTACTTTAAGACTACACATAGTGCATGTATAACTAATGTATTTCTCGACATATTCTTATACTTGTGTTTTTTCAAGGCTACTTTAAGACTACACATAGTGCATGTATAACTTATATATTTCTCGACATATACTTATAGTTGTGTGTTTCCAGGCTGCTTTAAGACTACACATAGTGCATGTATAACTAATGTATTTCTCGACATATTCTTATACTTGTGTTTTTTCAAGGCTACTTTAAGACTACACATAGTGCATGTATAACTAATGTATTTCTCGACATATTCTTATACTTGTGTTTTTTCAAGGCTACTTTAAGACTACACATAGTGCATGTATAACTAATGTATTTCTCGACATATTCTTATACTTGTGTTTTTTCAAGGCTACTTTAAGACTACACATAGTGCATGTATAACTAATGTATTTCTCGACATATTCTTATAGTTGTGTGTTTCCAGGCTGCTTTAAGACTACACATAGTGCATGTATAACTTATGTATTTCTCGACATATTCTTATACTTGTGTTTTTTCAAGGCTACTTTAAGACTACACATAGTGCATGTATAACTAATGTATTTCTCGACATATACTTATAGTTGTGTGTTTCCAGGCTGCTTTAAGACTACACATAGTGCATGTATAACTGATGTATTTCTCGACATATTCTTATACTTGTGTTTTTTCAAGGCTACTTTAAGACTACACATAGTGCATGTATAACTAATGTATTTCTCGACATATTCTTATACTTGTGTTTTTTCAAGGCTACTTTAAGACTACACATAGTGCATGTATAACTAATGTATTTCTCGACATATTCTTATACTTGTGTTTTTTCAAGGCTACTTTAAGACTACACATAGTGCATGTATAACTAATGTATTTCTCGACATATTCTTATACTTGTGTTTTTTCAAGGCTACTTTAAGACTACACATAGTGCATGTATAACTTATGTATTTCTCGACATATACATATAGTTGTGTGTTTCCAGGCTGCTTTAAGACTACACATAGTGCATGTATAACTTATGTATTTCTCGACATATTCTTATAGATGTGTGTTTCCAGGCTACTTTAAGACTACACATAGTGCATGTATAACTTTTGTATTTCTCGACATATTCTTATAGTTGTGTGTTTCCAGGCTGCTTTAAGACTACACATAGTGCATGTATAACTAATGTATTTCTCGACATATTCTTATAGTTGTGTGTTTTCCAAGGCTGCTTTAAGACTACACATAGTGCATGTATAACTTATGTATTTCTCGACATATTCTTATACTTGTGTTTTTTCAAGGCTACTTTAAGCATACATTAAGTGCATGTACATGTATAACTTATTTATTTCTCGACATATACTTATAATTGCGTGTTTTCAAGGCTGCTTTAAGCATACATTAAGTGCATGTACATGTATAACTTATTTATTTCTCGACATATACTTATAATTGCGTGTTTTCAAGGCTGCTTTAAGCATACATTAAGTGCATGTACATGTATAACTTATTTATTTCTCGACATACACTTATAGTTGTGTGTTTCCAAGGCTGCTTCAAGCCCATATTTTGTGCATGTATAACTTATTTATTTCCTTACCTAAACCCATAGGTATGATTTTTGGAGGCTGCTTTAAACCTACACATTGTGCATTAACTACTTTTGCATTTCCTATATATTTGCTGGTATATTGTTTGGAAGCTTGTTCAAGCCGTCATGGAATACATGTATATTTATTTCCAAACATATTGTCGTAGTCTTCGTATTTGTACAATTTGTATATCACTTAATTTCGTTTATCCAATAAGGCTTATTACAGTTTATTTTCAGTTTATTTTATACTTATTTAAATTTCGTTTTGCTAAGGCGTTCCATTCCATAGCAACTTTGCAGTTTGTATTATTTGTATATCATTGGATTTCGTTTTACCCATGTCTTAACAATTTTTATTCCGAATATAGTTCTGTTTTTTTTTCAGATGACAATTACAGTCGAAACCCATTGGCTCGATATCGCTTGGCTCGACTTCCTGGTTGGCTCGAACTGGATGTAGAGGACCGATTTTGTTTTTCTCTATGTAAGCTTTCCCGCTCGGCTCGATATTCGCGAGGCTCGGAGTATTTTTGCCGGTCCCTGGGTCAAAAACCGCGTATGACCGAGATTTCAGCTGAGGCCGACTCATTCGTTTTGACATACTTAACTTTAACCTTGAGAGTGTTTTTTATCGTTCATAAAATATTCTTAAACCAATGTGAACATCGACAGTTGTGGAATATTCAAATCCTAAAACTCTTTGTTTGGCCCGTTTGTACTTCAAAGCGGCCTGGTTGCTTGATAATTTACTATCAGTAGCCCTGTTGACATCGCTGTGACTGTTCCAGTTTTATAAATACAATTTTAAGTGTCAAAAAGTTAGCATATCACAATTGATAAACTTAAAGCGGTCGTTATCATTGTTTTCATTTTAATATTTCATGTTGGTTTGGCAAGTGAACTGTAAATAATTAACTTTGAGGACAAACCTAATAGTACAGTGCAGTACAGTACAGTGCAATGTAGTGTAGTGTAGTGCAGTGCAGTGCAGTGCAGTGCAGTGCAGTGTAGTGTAGTGTAGTGTAGTGTAGTGTAGTGTAGTGTAGTGTAGTGTAGTGTAGTGTAGTGTAGTGTAGTGTAGTGTAGTGTAGTGTAGTGCAGTGTACAGTGCTGTGCAGTGCAGTTCAAAAGTACTAAAGTAAAGTAAAGGAAAGTAAATTAAATTAAAGTAAAGTTAAGTTAAGTAAACTCAAGTAAACTCAAGTAAAAATAAGTTATGTTTAGTTAAATTCAGTGAAATCAAGTGAAGTCAAGTGAAGTGAAGTTCATTTAGGATAAGTTAAGTTTAGTAAGTTAAGTACAACTAAAGATGCTACACTAAACAGAACTTCACTACACTACATTACATTACACTACACCACATTTCACTACAGTAAAATACACTACACTGCACTACACTATACTACACTTCACCACATTACACTACACTACACCACATTACAAGACACTAAAATACACTGCACTACACTACACTGCACTTCAACAGATTACACTACACTACACCATAGTACACTACACTACACTACTCTACACTACACTACATTACACTACACTACACAACATTACACGACACTAAAATACACTACACTACACTTCCCACATTACACTACACTACACCAAAATACACTACACTACACTACACTACACTACATTACACTACACTATACAACATTACACGGCACTAAAATACACTACACTACACTTCCCACATTACACTACACTACAGCAAACTACACTACACTTCACTACTCTACTCTACTCTACACTACACTACACTGTACTACACTTCACTACACTTCACTACACTTCACTACTCTACACTATACTACACTGCACTACACTACACTACACTGTACTACACTACTCTGCACTTGACTACACTACACTTCGCTACTCTACACTACACTACAATACAATACACTACACTTCACTACACTTCACTACTCTACACTACTCTACACTACACTACACTACACTACACTACACTTCGCTACTATACACTACTCTACACTACTCTACACTACACTACACTACACTACACTACACTACACTACACTATGCTACACTACACTACACTACACTACACTACTCTACACTTGACTACACTACACTTCACTACACTACACTTCGCTACTCTACACTTCACTACACTACACTACACTACTCTACTCTACTCTACTCTACTCTACACTACACTACACTACACTACACTACACTACACTTCGCTACTCTACACTACACTACTCTACACTGCACTACACAACACTTCACTACACTTCACTACTCTACGCTACACTACACTACACTTCGTTACTCTACACTACACTACACTACTCTACACTACTCTACACTGCACTACACAACACTTCACTACACTTCACTACTCTACGCTACACTACACTACACTACACTTCGCTACTCTACAATACACTACTCTACACTACTCTACACTGCACTACACAACACTTCACTACTCTACGCTACGCTACACTACACTACACTTCGTTACTCTACACTACACTACACTACACTACACTACTCTACACTACTCTACACTGCACTACACAACACTTCACTACACTTCACTACTCTACGCTACACTACACTACACTACACTACACTACACTACACTACACTACACTACACTACATTCAATACAATTCAACACAATATAACACAATGCAGTGCAATTTAAATAATCTGTAAATAAACCGACAATGCAACAAAAGCAAACAACATTAAATACTTACACGTCCCCAGTTCATGCTTTTACAATATAATGATTCGTTGAGTTAATAGTTCTACATTTAATGTCATTCGAGAAGGCTCTTCCCATTACTGCACTATAATAAAACTATAACATGTAGCAATTAAGTTTTGCAGGAAGAAAAGAAAATTGTCAAAATATTACATAAACTTGACATCACTATGTACACCGCAATGAATCTTATTGATTTATTACATCGCATATGACACATGCATCTTTCGCAGTTTTTGCGCATATTTCTAAATCAAAATTTACTGGTTTGGCTATTACTTAAATCTCAGTACCTTTAAAAGTGCGTCGATATACTTTTCTCCCACCTCAGATAAGTAGATCCAATAATTTAACCATGCTAGATATTCTTATCTTGCCCACGGGCGAAGATAAAATGCCCGTATGGAACTCCTTTTACCACATTATAATTACCTCCCTTGTTGAAGACTGTCGTCAGTAGCATCATGGAAATCTTGTCTTATGGTAATATTTAGAACGCTAATTAATTATTTCTCGCTTCAAATGTCACCATAAAACAGTTTTCAGGCACCATTCAAGAAATAATGCTTCATTCTCCTTAGGACTATTTAAAAAGACCGATTTGACTATTAACATTAACTGGATCACTGCGCGTATATCCATGACAACCACGTGCTATCGCATATCCATACGCAATTATTTTCACTAAGCAAGAAAGAGTTCCAGCAAAAAATACATTTTTACTTAATTTTGTTTAACTGAGGTGGGAGAAAAAGCATCTACAATAGCCGCTCGTATAAGATAGGTTCATCCCGACCCTCGCGCAGGGTGTTTTGCAGAAACTCGGTAAACCTCGTTTCCGCAAAACACCCTACGCTCGGGTCGGAATGAACCTATCTTACACTCTCGGCCATGGAAGATACTTATAATCTGTTCTCATAAACAGATATGATTTAAACTGGGAAACCATTATTCACTATTTTTAAACGGGGAATCTCAGATGAGACAGCAACATGGTTGTTACGTTTATACTTTTAATCGTGTAAAATGATATATTATCGGCCTCTTACCAGCTCGCATTGATAACTCATTGCTTGTTTTGATGAAATTGTGTATTTGCCGATTTTATGACCATCTGGGGTCTTGTCCCTTTAAAGCGCATTTTTACTAAAAGTGTACACTGTAAAAATAGTGGCTTTTTTATTTTTTGTCTTGGAAAGAGAAAGAATTTGCGTAAATATCTGCAAACAAAAGATTAAAGATAGCTGACAAAATATCAAATCGTTGATTTGCATTATTTCCGTTCGAAAATTAATGTTTTATGGCTTACACCGTTACTAACGGTTTAAAAAATGCATAAAACATTAATTTTTTAACTTAAATATAAAAAAATGCGTTTTAATTTTTTGTCAGCAGTCTTGTATCACTGGATTCCATTTGCGCAAAAAAAATGGCTCGTTCCAAGACAAAAAAAATAAAAAAGTTGTCAAAACATTCAATCTGTGAGAGTGCAGCTTTAACTAACGGAACTATTTATCTATTTATTAACATATCATTGTTTAATTGAATCGTGTGGCAATTGTTGTTTTTTTGTTATTAATTGATATTGTCTTTAGTTTGTTTATCTTTTCTGACGTTAATCACCTGTTGCAACCATTAAAAAAAACATCATATTATTTAAAGGGACTATACACCAAAAAAAGTTTTTTTTCTGTAGCGAATCTCAGGACAATTATTTAATAACATGTTTTACTCTTTGATATCAAAATAGCAAAAAAATACCAAAATGTAAAACAAACATCGAGTCGGACACCGGGTTCGAACCGGTGTCGCAAAAATTGCAATCAAGGTGTTGTATCCATTGTGCTACGAGAGATAACCTTAAACCGATGGAATATTTAAGCTGTATACTTAACTTGGTAATATCGTGTGATAACATCGACTAGCCAATCACGCATAAGAATGAATTTTACTTGGTACCCAAACCTAGTTATCTTTTTTAATTGGAAAAATATGAAACCTGCGACAAATAATTTAATTGTAAACTATGTGGTACTTCACTAGTTAGTTTCAATGCATTGTACACATCGATACCAATTTATGTCAGTTTCGACTATTTTCTTTTATTTTCGCTATTTCATCATACGGTGTATAGTCCCTTTAAAGCGATACCCACGGCTGCGGTTAGTACATTTGATTATATATTTACGAAAACACAAAAGAAGATAAATTACATGTACCTTGCATCAGGCCACTTTAAAGGGAAAACATTACATAAAATAGATATAGTTGTGTACAACGCATTGAATTTTACTATCTGATGTATCCTATCGCTTACGACACATGTATCTTTCGTAGGTTTTGATTATTTTTCTAATCCGAAATTTACTGGGTTGTCTACCACGTGAATACTAGTATTTTTAAAAATAGCGTCGGTATATGTGTTTGAACACATATAACTTTCATAACCCAATATACACACTATAAACCGGGAAACCATTATGAGCTATTTTTAAACGGGTAAACTCGGCTAAAACAACGAAAAAATGTACTTTTAATCATATAAAATGACCATAGATGCATTATCGGTTTTATACTAACTCGTTATGACACTTCTAGGATTGTTTTGAGTTTAACTGTAATTACTGGTTTTGGGACCACCTGGTGTCTAGTCCCTTTAACTTAATTTATTGTTAAAACTATACATTTCCTCAGTGGTAAATACCTCATCTAGAAATCAAAAGTTTACGAGATGGAAATACCTTTCCGTTTTAAAGCTTTTGTGTACGTGTGTGTTTTTGTGTGTGTTTTATTTAGATATTTTGGATTTTTTAATTGATAACTTGATAATTTTGATATAATTTATATTTTTTTTTTACTTTATTTTATAATTGATTAATTCAATACCGCCGCTAATGGGACTTTAAATAATACATTACGTTATACCGCATGCCCGACCAACTGGCAAACAAATTACAGTACCTCGGCAAAAGGTGTAATTCTTTATGACTTGTGAACATAACTTTCTCAGGCAATGATGAAGTTGTTTATCTGATTAAAGGCCAAAGTTTTTATAAACCTTCACAATTATTACATCGGTCAGTGTTGTCATTGTGATCGAAAACATTAATGCACCAGTCAATTGTAACCACGCCCCCACCCCCACCCCAGGTCCGGGGAATAGCGGGGACTTTGACTTTCGGCCCGGCAAAGCCCGGGCAAAATCCCCGATCTGCGGGGACGAACTGCTGGTAAAACCTCCGCCAAATGCCCCCGCACCCCAGGGACCCTAAGTTAGGCCAATTCCCTACTATATTTGGTGCGAAGACAAAACCACCGTATTCAACCTGCACTGAGGGGCCACCTGGAAGGTAAATACACGTCCCATTTCCCCGGCTATCCCCGGTATACCCCCGGACCTGCTGGGGCCATGGTTACAATTTACGGGTGCATAAGGAAACCTGAAAAAATACCAAATACTTATCGTCAACTACCTTCAGCATATACGTCAATTTATACCCTACACTATTATATTTCAAACTGTTACATCTTTTAAGTATACCTTAAAGATGCACTCTTACTCCCAAATAAGATTTATCACCATTAATACAAATGTTTTCATACCATAAAAGTTGGATAAATGTCGAAAACATTGGTTCTTATGTAGGATACCGAATTTAATTAGAAAGAAATGTGTAAAAAAACAGTATTTCTACCTTATGAGACGATAGTAGATCACAGTAATTTTTTTAGCACTCACCAATCATTTAATATTTTTTTGCGTTTTCAGCTTTTAAATACACGGTTACAATCTTGTTGTCAGTAATTGATATTTTCCAGAATGCATTATATAGTAAGCAATTAAAGGTTTATCAGTCAAAATGTATGTTTGTTATACATGTATTGATTTTGAATAAGAGTGCCACTTTAAATGTTCAATTTCAATGTATCATAAAGGTTTTAAGTTTAAAGTTTACTCATATCGATCTGCGATTTTCAGTAAGGCCATACTTAATTGTTTTTCACGTTAAGCGTCAACACTTGGTACCACATTTTTTAAAGAAATTATCTCATTGTGTATTTTATGACATCGTGCATTCGTCCATTCAAATATCATACATATTTTACTGATTTTTTCAAAACAAATTAATTAGTTTCGGTCGAGTATCCGTTTCGCCTTATCATTACAAAACAGTCTTAATCACAGCGCTATAATTGCCGATTCGTTTCATCTTTTGAGGTTAGCTTAATTTATACTAGTGTTTTAATATTTATGTAGCTTAGTACTGTACGATCATGTGTTATTTTAATATTACGCTTAACGTACTGCGTATCATATATTTAGTTAATGTTATAATTTATAAAAGTTTTATATGAAATCATCTATAACCCTACAATAAATGTAAATATCTATTTTATTAAGTCATTTAACAAACCGCCATATAGTAAAGATAGCAAACACGTCAGACTTAATCAAGTACTTTGTTTTTTTGCTTATTGCTTTATGTTTGTTGCTATTGATGTGCTAACAGTTAGTATTGGAAATATTGTTCCCCCCCCACCACCCCAAATCGTCAAAGGTTATTTTTCATTTCAATATAGGAGAACAAGTATTGAACTATGCACAAAAAGCACCATCTCGGACTAGAAACGTTAAATATTTCTTGGGCGAGTACCCCCATACCAACACTTCATTAACATTTTTCGGGGAGGGGCGCAAGTCAAAATGTTACGCGCCCTCTAACGCCGTGTCCTGAATCCGCCCCTGCCAGTATATAATGAAATATCTCGAAATTTGAAGAATACAACATAATGTGCTAACTGTACACACACCTGCTATGAAAAGTTTTCTTTAATGTAAATGTACATATACAAGCATACATATATATCAATAAAATAACTGGTACACAATTTATATATATAGTTTTTTGCTAATTTATTTTAGCGAGATCGTGACGAAAACTGAAAGCTTATGGAAATACTCCCCATTCCGCTTCCTGCATGGATGGAAACAACACTGGTGTGCCTTTTAAAATGCCTTGAGAAAGTATCCATATAGGAGATCGAATCCACTACCTCTTGGGTGAGAGGCGGACACCTTAACCACTCGACCACTCTCACCCTAATGGGGATCGAATCCACTACCTCTTGGGTGAGAGGCGGACACCTTAACCACTCGACCACTCTCACCCTAATGGGGATCGAATCCACTACCTCTTGGTTGAGAGGCGGACACCTTAACCACTCGACCACTCTTATCCTAATGACGATCGAATCCACTACCTCTTGGTTGAGAGGCGGTTACCTTAACCACTCGACCACTCTTACCCTAATGACGATCGAATCCACTACCTCTTGGTTGAGAGGCGGACACCTTAACCACTCGAATACTCTTACCCTAATGACGATCGAATCCACTACCTCTTGGTTGAGAGGCGGACACCTTAACCACTCGACTACTCTTACCCTAATGACGATCGAATCCACTACCTCTTGAGTGAGAGGCGGACACCTTAACCACTCGACTACTCTTACCCTAATGACGATCGAATCCACTACCTCTTGAGTGAGAGGCGGACACCTTAACCACTCGACCACTCTTACCCTAATGACGATCGAATCCACTACCTCTTGGTTGAGAGGCGGACACCTTAACCACTCGACTACTCTTACCCTAATGACGATCGAATCCACTACCTCTTGAGTGAGAGGCGGACACCTTAACCACTCGACTACTCTTACCCTAATGACGATCGAATCCACTACCTCTTGAGTGAGAGGCGGACACCTTAACCACTCGACCACTCTTACCCTAATGACGATCGAATCCACTACCTCTTGGTTGAGAGGCGGACACCTTAACCACTCGACTACTCTTACCCTAATGACGATCGAATCCACTACCTCTTGGTTGAGAGGCGGACACCTTAACCACTCGACCACTCTTACCCTAATGGGGATCGAATCCACTACCTCTTGGGTGAGAGGCGGTCACCTTAACCACTCGACTACTCTCACCCTAATGGGGATTGAATCCACTACCTCTTGGTTTAGAGGCGGACACCTTAACAACTCGACCAATCTCAGCCTACTGGGGATTGAATCCACTACCTCTTGGGTGAGAGGCGGACACCTTAACCACTCGACCACTCTCAGCCTAATGGGGATCGAATACACTACCTCTTGGGTGAGAGGCGGACACCTTAACCACTCGACCACTCTTACCCTAATGGGGATCGAATCCACAACCTCTTGATTGAGAGGCGGACACCTTTACCACTCGACCACTCTTATCCCAATGACGATTGAATCCACTACCTCTTGGTTGAGAGGCGGACACCTTAACCACTCGACCACTCTCATCCCAATGGGGATTGAATCCACTACCTCTTGGTTGAGAGGCGGACACCTTAACCACTCGACCACTCTCATCCTAATGGGGATTGAATCCACTACCTCTTGGTTGAGAGGCGGACACCTTAACCACTCGACCACTCTCATCCTAATGGGGATAGAAAACACTACCTCTTGGTTGAGAGGCGGACACCTTAACCACTCGACTACTCTCACCCTAATGGGGATTGGATCCACTACCTCTTGATTGAGAGGCGGACACCTTAACCTCTCGACTACTCTCACCCTAATGGGGATCGAATCCACAACCTCTTGATTGAGAGGCGGACACCTTAACCACTCGACTACTCTCACCCTAATGGGGATTGAATCCACTACCTCTTGGGTGAGAGGCGGACACCTTAACCACTCGACCACTCTTATCCCAATGGGGATTGAATCTGCTACCTCTTGGTTGAGAGGTGGACACCTTAACCACTCGACCACTCTTATCATAATGGGGATCGAATCCACTACCTCTTGGTTGAGAGGCGGACACCTTAACCACTCGACTACTCTCATCCTAATGGGGATTGAATCCACAACCTCTTGATTGAGAGGCGGACACCTTAACCACTCGACCACTCTTATCCCAATGGGGATTAAATCCACTACCTCTTGGTTGAGAGGCGGACACCTTAACCAGTCGACTACACTCACCCTAATGGGGATTGAATCCACTACCTCTTGAGTGAGAGGCGGACACCTTAACAACTCGACTACTCTCACCCTAATGGGGATTGAATCCACTACCTCTTTGGTGAGAGGCGGTACCTTAACCACTCGACTACTCTCATCCTAATGGCGATTGAATCCACTACCTTTTGATTGAGAGGCGGACACCTTAACGACTCGGCCACTCTCATCCTAATGACGATTGAATCCACTACCTCTTGAGTGAGAGGCGGACACCTTAACCACTCGACTACTCTCACTCTAATGGCGATTGAATCCACTATCTCTTGGGTGAGAGGCGGACACCTTAACCACTCGACTACTCTCACCCTAATGGGGATTGAATCCACTACCTCTTGAGTGAGAGGCGGACACCTTAACCACTTGACTACTCTCACCCTAATGACGATTGAATCCACTACCTCTTGGTTGAGAGGCGGACACCTAAACCACTCGACTACTCTCACCCTAATGACGATTGAATCCACAACCTCACTTAACCACTCGACTACTCTCACCCTAATGACGATTGAATCCACTACCTCTTGGGTGAGAGGCGGACACCTTAATCACTCGACTACTCTCACCTAATGGGGATCGAACCCACTACCTCTTGGGTGAGAGGCGGACACCTTAACCACTCGACCACTTACTTCTTAAAACTTACTTGTACATAAACAATCACCAGTTTTGTTATCAGCTCTGCACATATACATATTAATTATATCTAGCTTTAAAGTGATAAACGTCATGTACTTATTCCGTGATAGATAAACATTATACATTCACATAGAGATTCGGTTTCACGTCATACACGGAAAGATATAAAAATGACCTTGCCGTTAAACAGGATATACCGTTTATGTAAACTATGAAAATGAGGAAAAACCGCACGTAAACGTTATGCGTAATTTTTGTATAGCGGGGATGTTTTTGTAAGGTCTGATGGATTGTAATTACACGGTTTTACTTTTGTAAAATACTCCAATCACAGGCGATCAGTTGTTTTTATTCGCAACTGCACTAAAGCTGAACAGAATTATTGCGTTTTAAACTTATTTGTGAAATAAAGGTAAATGTGGAAACAGTAATTTCAATATATACGTGTTATAATTGAATATGATTTAAAATATGGAGTTTTAAAAATATTTCTGGTAAATGATTTTCCTACATCAAACGTTTTAAAAATCGGATATCACTGAAAGCGGGAATACAGCAAAATGGAGACCGGCAAAATATCCGGTATATTTATTCTTTTTGGATTATCGTTTCTAAGTGGAACCTTGTCCATTCTGACAGTGAAATGTCTGATCAGCAAGTTCGGCTCCAGCTCCAAGTTAAAGAGAGCCATCTCTCTTTTGAACTGTTTCTCCGGGGGAGTGTTCTTTGCTACATCCATTCTTGATCTTTTACCGGAAGCCCGGGAGAGTATGGAGGAAGCCATTAAACATTATGACTTTCACACACACTATCCATTGTCCGAACTCCTCTTGTGCATTGGCTTTTTCCTTATCCTGACGGTTGAACACTTTGCTCACATGTTCTGTGCACCCAGAAACAAAGTTGAACATCTGAAGGAGAAGAAAGGTGAAGATGTTAACGATTTAAAGTCAGTCTCGAAAGAAAACCCCACTTCAAATAGGAAGAAAGATGGGTTCATGTTGCCTGCTAAAGAAAGTGACATTTTGGTGTACAGTGAGTTTGAAGATTCATCCTACGTGGACGATGTGACTTACCAAACTTATGGTACGGTGGATGGATCAGTGGATGGAAACTCCAAAGTCCCATACACAGGCATAGGTTTATCTCGAAATGCTTCACCCACAGAAACACAGATAGTGTTTGATAACAGTGATCGGATAGTAATACGCAATGGACAACCAAATATAGCAACTATCCATTCACCGTCTACAAAAGAAGCAATCCACAGTGCACTAGAAACGTCCGTAGACGATCCGGCAAGATCAAAACTAAGAGGAATTGTTCTTCTTATCGCTTTGTCCCTTCACATGATCTTTGACGGCCTTGCTTTAGGATTACTGGACAAGGAATCGAAAGTTTGGCAGCTTCTTGCAGCTCTTGCCTTACACAAATGTCTGGTATTCTTCACAATAGGGCTTCAGTCCTTGGAGATACTTGCCTCAGTGAAGAAAGCCATACTCGTCGTAGCTGCATTAGCTCTAGTTAGTCCTGTTGGTGTTCTGATAGGGGAGTTTATCAACAACGCTGGAGAAGAAGTAAGCCGAGACACGGCTTCTGCTATCCTTCAAGGCATTGCTACAGGAACATTTCTGTTTGTGACATTCTTCGAAATCCTACAGAGGGAACTGGGGTCACATGATCCAGACTTGATGAAAATTGTGATGACAGTGTTGGGTTTTATTCTTATAGCGCTTATAAGATTGCTGGAACATGAAGACCACGATTAGCTTGTTATTCCTTTTTTGTGGTTCGATCAATTGAAATGACAAAAACGTACTATAGAATATATAAGTTTATACGTTTTCCGGTAAAGCACCAATTGGAAGACTGTTGATAGTCATATTACTGGAATTAACAATGGACATGGTTATATATACAATCGAACCTCATTGGCTCGAACTCCCATGGACCGGCTAAAATACCTCGAGCCACGAATTGTTCGAGCCAAGCGGGAATGATTACTTTCAGTTGAATGAAATCTGTTCTTTACATCCAGTTCGAGCCAACGAAGAATTCGAGCCAAGCGAGTTCGAGCCAACGGGGTTCGACCGTTATAAGGCATGCGAAGACTAATTGAAAGACCTTGGATATGAAGAACTTTGTGAAACTTAACAATATTAATATCATCATCGTTGTCAACTTTCAAATCGGTACTGCACTATTACTATAATGACACACTTGTGATATACAAAAAATATTTGAAACAACTGTTTAGATTGAATGAGGTGATGTTTGAATACTTGATCACATCATCAACTATATCACGTTTAGAAGTTAACAACGATGAAGTTTATCACGTTGCTAACAACACAATCGGTCCAATTTATTATTTTTACTCTCATCTTCTTGATATATACGCATATCAGAACATTATAATGCACGTAGTTATGTAACAACTGTAACTGCCGTCGTGTTACGCTGTGTTTTGTTGAATGTCTCGTTGGGCCTTTGAACAAGTTCATTATTAAACATTTTGCTGCTCTTGTTGTAGCTACTTCTCAACAGTTGATAAACATGACAGTAAGTATAAGATGGGTACATATGTGCGATGATTTGTTGTGGAAAACATGCACACATGCGGTGTACCAGCTGACAGGAGGATGTTATGCATCAGTCAATTGTTACCACGCCCCCCCTCACGTCCGGGGGTTTACCGGGATAACCGGGGAAATGGGTCGTGTTTATAGGAGGTCCCCGCAGTGCCGGGTGAATGCGGTGGTTTTGTCTTCGCGCCTAAGATAGCGGGCAATGGGCCCAGCCAAAGGTCCCTGGGGGGGGGGGGGCAGGGGCATTCGGCAGGGATTTTACCAGCAGTTCGTCCCCGCTTAGGAATTTAACCCGGGCTTGGCTTGACCGAAATTCAAAGTCCCCGCTATTCCCCTGACCGGGGGCCGTGGCTACAATTGACTGGTGCATTAATGAAGCTTACAAACTTAAATGAACGTTATTTAATGTTTAAACCATTGGCTAGCAGTAATCGGTATAACATGGTCACGCTTCCTCAAACGCATTCCTTTGTGACCCCATACTATACTGTTACATTTAAGCGTCACCATTTTATTGACATCTGACGTTACGAACACGTATTTTATGCGTCAATTGTTGTTAAGTGTCTATCCACGCTGAATGACGTTTGATTTCCTTAGCGGATGGTATGTGTGACGATTAGCAGTTCCGTGACATTTTGAAACATTTGAAAGGTTGTATTTATCATACCTGCGAGCCGAATAGTTATTGTTGACCAACCCAAATCTTGCGTCTAGAGTTATGTTCCAGTACTTTGCAAGTCTAGTTTAAGAACACCCGAGTATCGCTCTCCGAGTCTTTAGTTGTCCTTAAAAACATACTGAATTTCGCCTACAAAAAGGGAAAAGGAGGCTTAGGTCTCATTTGAGGTGTGTATATCACTCTCTGTGTGTGTGTGTGCGCGCGCGCGCGCGCGTGCGAGCGTGCGTGCGTGTATGTATGTGCGTGCGTGCGTGTGTTTCTCACTTTTAAGGGAAAAATACTAACATTGTTTTCAAACCTTAAATTCAACAAACCCATCAACATATTCATGAATGGCACATAATTGATACACTTTTTAAGTGTTAGGGGTCAGTTCTCCTAAAAAAGCATTTTTTTTCAGTTGTTGTTTTTTTACCTGAATAGGGAGGGGTGATTTTTCAGGAGGGAATGGGGCCTACATTTCCAAAAAGGGGCCGAAAAAAACTCACAGGTATTTGAATGCATCTCGATCTTGTCACCGACGTCTTTCATTGTGATAGTATGAATAATGTTCGCGGAGTGTTTTCCACAGGAGTATTTCGGCTATGAGGGATGTCCCTCACATCAGCTAAATACTAGTAACATGTTTGGATTATTATACATTGACTAGCAACCAAACTAAAAAACATGATATTCAATTATCTTGCTCATCGTTTATTTTTCATATCTGTTCGTTTCGTTTGTTTTTAGATATATATATATATATATATATATATATATATATATATATATATATATATATATATATATATCTAAAAACATATATATATATTGTTAGACACGCGTGTATGTTTTAAGAGTTTGTGCATTTCTAATTATATATTTTTTCTAAACTTTAAGAATTGAAAATATGCTGTTGTTATTGGTTAAAATAAAGAAAATGTATGATGACAAATTATTACTGTCCGCAATTTGACAAAGCGACATTTTACGTGAAGTGAAACACTCGCGGGCGATTTGTAATCAATCACACGATAATAATGACTGTTTGACGCAAACCGATACTGCACAATATCTAACAGTAACACCATTTCATACAACTAGTTTAAAAGTCAAAATTAATAGTTAACCATAATAAGAGTTATATTAACTGGATTGAACCGAACACAATCGATTAGTTGTTATTACATGAAGGATGTATACTCTTCACTTTAAAGTCACTATCTCATGGTTTGTAAAATGCACTTCATTTTCTTTAATTTCGAAATAAAGTGTGGCAAATCATAAGGAGTGTTAAAACAACACTACCAAAAGCTTGAACCCTTCAGCAAATGCTGATATTGCTAAAATATGATCGTTGAAGCCCACAATTTTAAATCGCGATAGAAACGCGATTGAAAATTAATTGTGGCTGTGGTGTTGCGTGATTGGTTGATTGATATTATCACGTGATGTTATGAATTGATCATTAACAGGTCATCTGCTGAGTTCGTCCCGGTGGCCGTGTGGACTGGCCGTCAGTTTTTTACCTTTTTCTTGACTTTACCGGCGTGGGTTCGAATCCCACTAAAACCAAAATTCTTTTTATGGTATAACTGTATTCTTTTTTGCAATTTCGATTTCATAGTCTAAGAGTTAAATAACGATCAAATAAGTGTGCTCAGATGCATTACCGGGAAAATTAATTTTTGGTAAAAAAGGCTATCACGTGCAACGTGACGCTAAAATAAATACAGTGTAATTTTCGCGAACCAATATTAAAAAAAATAAAAATAGATTGTCTTTTTGCAATTTCTTCTTTGATTTGTTTTCTAACATGCTGCAGGACGACCGTTATTTATTTTTTAGATAAAGTGTTAAAGTTCCGTTGTAGAGCTAATAATAATCTAAAGTGACATTCTTATTCAAAATCAATACATTCACATATATAACAAACATATATTTTGATTGATTAACCTTTAACTACTTACTAAATAATGCATTTGTGGAACATATTAATTACTGATAACAAGATTGTAATCGTGCAAAAATGCAAACATAATAAGTGATTGGTGAATGCTAAAAGGATTACTGTGGTCTACTATAGTCTGCACTCTCGCATATTTACCGTTTTTACAACTTTTTTTTATTTTTTGTCTTGGAAAGAGCAAAATTTTGCGTAGATATCTGCAAACCAATGATATATGATTGCTGACAAAATATCAGATCGCAAGTTTGCATATTTCCGTTCGAAAATTAATGTTTTATGACTTAGTTACTAACGGTTTAAGAAAAATGCATAAAACATTAATTTTTTTAACTCAAATATAAAAATCTACGATCTATTTTTTTGGTCAGCAGTCTTATGTCACTGGTTTCCATGTTGTTGTTTTTTGTAAAAATTGGCTCGTTCCAAGACAAAAAATAAAAAAGAGTTGTCAAAACGTTCAATCTGTGAGAGTGTAGCTTTAAGTAAACAACTCTACTTGGACGAATTTCAAAGAATAAACTAATTAAATATCTTAACGAGTCCCCCTTTAACATTAAAGTTTTCTTTTTCGTACGGCTAATTATAATGTACCGATAACCTTGTAAAGATAACAAAATTGTACTGTTGAAATTATCCAATCAAAGGGGCGCTACTGAGCATCGCTTCACTCCAATAGTTACTTAGTATTTGTTTCCCTTTGTTCAAACACTTATTCGCTTGACGTGTCAATTCAATGAGAGTGAAGTGTCAATTCAATGAGAGATTCATCTTATACATTTATATGCTTTACAATAGGTATTTACTTGATTAAATACAATAAAATATTGATAATGATGATGATGATGTTGTTGTTGTTGTTACTGTTGTTGTTGTTGTTGTTGTGTGCCATACACACATGCAAATTGAACTTAGTTTTAACTACAGAAACAAGCGCTGACTGTGATTTGTCATCTAACCAATTACTCTTATAAGAGTATCTGTATGTTGTTGTTTTTTAAATTCAAATGTATTAATGCAATGACTGAATTTAAAGACGTTTTTCACAATATAACCCTGACATTAAACAAATTCAACAGCACATGTTAAATAATGCATTTGAAACTATCGATACAAATCCAATGGCTCAAAACTTCGATCCTGTATTATAATATTTGAAAATCACAGGGAAACTTCCAACACCTTAAAAAATACACAATGATCTTAGAAAGCCCACTGTGAACTAGTGTAATGACACAAGAAATTTAGAAAGCCCACGGTGAACTAGTGTAATGGCACAAGGAATTTAGAAAGCCCACGGTGAACTAGTGTAATGGCACAAGGAATTTAAAAAGCCTACTGTGAACTCGTGAAATGGCACAAGGAACTTAAAAAGCCCACGGTGAACTGGTGTAATGGCACAAGGAATTTAGGAAGCCCATGATGAACTAGTGTAATGGCTCAATGAATTTAGAAAGCCAACGGTGAACTAGTGTAATGGCACAAGGAATTTAAATAGCGCACGGTGAACTAGTGTAATGGCACAAATAATTTAGAAAGCCCACGGTGAACTGTTGTAATGGCACAAGGAATTTAGATAGCGCACGGTGAACAAATGTAATGGCACAAGGAATTTAGAAAGCCCACGGTGAACTAGTGTAATGGCACAAGGAATTTAGAAAGCCCACGGTGAACTAGTGTAATGGCTCAAGGAATTAAAAAGCCCACGGTGAACTTGTGTAATGGCACAAGGAACTTAGAAAGTCCACGGTGAACTTGGGTAATGGCACAAGGAATTTAGAAATCCCACGGTGAATTAGTGTAATGGCTCAAGGAATTTAGAAAGCCCACGGTGAACTAGTGTAATGGCACAAGGAATTTAAAAAGCCTACGCTGAACTAGTGAAATGGCACAAGGAATTTAAAAAGCCTACGCTGAACTAGTGAAATGGCCCAAGGAACTTAAAAAGCCTACGGTGAACTAGTGTAATGGCACAAGGAATTTAGAAAGCCCACGGTGAACTAGTGTAATGGCACAAGGGATTTAGAAAGCCTACGCTGAACTAGTGAAATGGCCCAAGGAACTTAAAAAGCCTACGGTGAACTAGTGTAATGGCACAAGGAATTTAGAAAGCCCACGGTGAACTAGTGTAATGGCACAATGGATTTAGAAAGCCCACGGTGAACTAGTGTAATGGCACAAGTAACATAGAAAGCCCACGTTGAACTTGTGTAATGACACAAGTAACATAGAAAGCCCACGTTGAACTTGTGTAATGACACAAGGAACATAGAAAGCCCACGTTGAACTAGTGTAATGGCACAAGGGATTTAGAAAGCCCACGTTGAACTTGTGTAATGACACAAGTAACATAGAAAGCCCACGTTGAACTTGTGTAATGACACAAGGAACATAGAAAGCCCACGTTGAACTAGTGTAATGGCACAAGGGATTTAGAAAGCCCAGTTGAACTAGTGTAATGGCACAAGGGATTTAGAAAGCCCACGGTGAACTAGTGTAATGGCACAAGGGATTTAGAAAGCCCACGGTGAACTAGTGTAATGACACAAGTAACATAGAAAGCCCACGTTGAACTTGTGTAATGACACAAGGAACATAGAAAGCCCACGTTGAACTTGTGAAATGGCACAAGGAACTTAGAAAGCCCACGTTTATTTCGTGTTATGACTCAAGGAACTAAGAAAGCCCATGGTGAACTTGTGTAATGGCACAAAGAACTTAGAAAGCCCACGTTTATTTCGTGTTATGACTCAATGAACTAAGAAAGCCCACGGTGAACTCGTGTTTTGGCACAAGGAACTTTGAGAGTCCACGGTGAACTAATGTAATGGCACAAAGAACTTAGAAAGCCCACGTTTATTTCGTGTTATGACTCAAGGAACTAAGAAAGCCCACGGTGAACTAGTGTTATGGCACAAGGAAATTAGAAAAACCACGACGAAGTTATGTTATTGCACAAGGAAGTTAGAAAGCCTAGGATGGATAAGTGTTATGGCAAAATGAATTTAGAAAGCCCACGGTGAACTATAGTAATGGCACTAGAAACATAGAAAGCCCACAGCGAATTAGTGTTATGGCACAAGGAACTTAGAAAGCCCATGCGAACTAGTGTTATGGCACACTGAACTTAGAAAGCCCACTGTGAATTAAAGTAATGGCACTAGGAACATAGAAAGTCCAATTCGAACTAGAGTAATGGCACAAGGAACTAAGAAAGCGCACGGTTAACTAGTGTAATGACACAAGGAACTTAGAAAGCCCACGGCGAAGTAGTGTTATGACACAAGGAACTTAGAAAGACACGCGTCATTCACAATGCTTACATAACTATGAAATAATGGAAAGATCATCGAAAACTGGACATTGAAAGCACACAGCTTAAATAACTATGAAATAATTGAACGTTCAGTGTAATCTGAACACTGTAAGAACACCAACGACGAACAAAACCACAACATTACTACAATACCGGCGTATGCCGATCACACGCGGCTGTATTACAAAACAGGTCAATCACATTGAAGACAAAATGTCGGCACCGATTTGATATAAAGTTGTCGTTATATCGTTGCCGGTTGCCGCAATTGGTTAAGCATGTGGTAACACCGGCGTCGAGACCAATGACCAAAACCCAATCAGAACTCCTCGGCCATTTTCCATCGAAAATAACCTCGGATGTTACAGGTGCATCAGTAGAAGCAGACGAAAACAATAGTTCTTATTAAGGATACCGAATTTAATTTGAAAGAAATGTGCATAAAACACGGTATATCTTCGTTATGAGACTATAGTAGATCACAGTAAATCTTTTAGCATTCACCAATCATTTAATATTTTTGCGTTTTCAGCTATTAAATACACGGTAACAATCTTGTTATCAGTTATTAATGTTTTCCATAAATGCATTATTTAGTAAGAAGTTTAATGTGTTTCACTCAAAATGTATGTTTGTTATACTTGTCTATGTATTGATTTTGAATAAGAGTGTCACTTTAATTTCAGCCTTCTTTTTCCATACTCTTCTTCCGAATTTCATAATTATGGCTATACATTTGTGGTTAGTATAAAATGGACTTTGGCGAGTATATTTTTCTGGGTAACGGCAAACCCACAACTACAGTCGAACCCCGTTGGCTCGAAGTCGTAGGGACCGGCGAAATAAACTCCAGCCTCGGAAATTTCGAGCAAAGCGGTAATATTTACCTTTAGTATATAGAAAACAGCCCTTTGCATTCAGTTCGAGCCAAAGACGAATTCGAGCCAAGCGAGTTCGAGTCAACAGGGGTTGACTGTAACAGCATTTGTTTAGATACTCCTCTTTGTACGAGAATAACCGACAACGCTGTTTATTTGTAGAAAATAATGAAATAAAATCAAAATGGCCGACCATACAAAACATTGGTATTTTAGGTTTTATTTCGTATTTATTGTCATTTCATTGTAATGATTTGACACAAGTTGAATAGAGATGAAAAACTACTATGACTCACGTGGGACTATCGTTTTGCGAGACTCACGAAGATATGATTTTTTGGACACACACCATTAACATGGAATGCGATTTCTATTGAAACAGGTATTAAAACTGCAATGAAAATCTAAATGACTTTGTATTTCTGTAAATAAAATATGATAAAATATAGTAAAATCGCCTTTGATATTTCGAAATTATGATATATGCTTCACGCTCAAAATTATTGATAATTAAGGTCGATAAACATGATACGACGGAGCACAGTCATGGAAATGAATTATTGATCAGTTGGAATATTTAATTCGAGCATCCAGAAATCAGGGGGTGGTTTCATATCGATAATAAATCATAGTTTGTATTTTCATCTAATTCGAATGAAATTTATACCCATTTATACACTCATCAGGTATTTGATATGTTTGGGTAATTGGCATTGCTGGAAAAAATGTCCAGCGTAATGGAGCTTGGCCATACTTTAACCATGACTTCAACTATAATAGTAACACCACCTGGTAATATCATTTATCAAATAAATGCAATAATTATAGAAAGTACGATAATCTGTACACTTAATCATTGTAGTTTTTTTTGTTTGCTTTAAAAAAATGAGTTTTACAATTATTTTGTGATTTTTAGATATTTATTTAAAACACATGAATATAAAGAAGCAGGCTGATCACTTTCATAAATTTCGTCCTGTACCATGCTTGAGTGTGTTTTCTTTCTTTCTTTTTTACATAAACTCCCATATCAGAATAGTAATTAGTGGGCGGAGCTTAACCGTTCACTAACTAACGTGAGGATAAGTTACAACGGTAATCAGTTACATGTATACCGCAGGCTAGTTATTGCACGTTGTACTTGAAAACATTAAACAATAGAGTTCAATAACAAAACTTTCTGGTGGTGGGTTGTGCAGCTGATGTCACTTGTAATGATCATAACTGACCGAAAACCTCCAGCTTAACCACACATCGTCCGTTGTGATTTATTTTGTGGTCCTTCATGTAAATAATAATAACACAATTTTAATTCATAATAAGATATCGTTTTTGAGGGTGCAATTGGGGGAAGGAGGGGTGTGTGTGTGTGTGTGGGGGGGGGGGGGGTCGCTGGCAGTTAAATACTTACCACTGCTGCCAATGAACACGGTCCTTGAAATTAGATTTTTAGTGGAACAACGCTGGCAGTTAAATACTTACCATTGTTACCAATGAACACGGTCCTTGAAATTAGATTTTTAGTGGAACAACGCTGGCAGTTAAATACTTACCATTGTTACCAATGAACACGGTCCTTGAAATTAGACTTTTACTGGAACAACGCTGGCAGTTAAATACTTACCATGGTTGCCAATCAACACGGTCCTTGAAATTAGACTTTTACTGGAACAACGCTGGCAGTTAAATACTTACCATGGCTGCCAATGAACACGGTCCTTGAAATGAGATTTGTAATGGAACAATGCTGGCAGTTAAATACTTACCATTGTTGCCAATGAACACGGTCCTTGAAATTAAACTTTTAGTGGAACAACGCTGGCAGTTAAATACTTACCATTGTTGCCAATACGTATACGCTATTCGGTACTTTCTCATTGAAACGCAGTTTACGCCTAAACGTGGTTATGCCTGAAAATTAACGATAGTAAGCTTAACCGGGGTCATGTGTATAATCTAGAATATGAGCAAGCCCGGAAAGCATTTTACCAGTGCTGAGCTTGCAGGTTTCTGCTATTTCGACAATTGTGCACAATTTCAACCAAATGTAAGTTTGGTGTGTTACACGTAAACTGAGTCTGCATCAGTTTAAGTTAGGTTTTTGAGTCTGAGTGTTTACGCCATCTTTCATGAATACGGTTTTATCTTCAATAATGATTAATACTGAAACAAGTGTAAGGATGGGTGCAAAAACACTCTTTGATTAATCGATGCATGTTTAGGTTAAAACATACTCAAAATACATCCTTGTAATGCAAACTACATTAAATCAAGTGCTATCACTCAGCAGTACTTGAAACTATATCACAGAACTGTTCACAACATGCTTAATTCTAAAATAGAGCTAATACATGCAAATGCTACAAATTGTTCAATGCATTTTTGTAATAAGAAATTTGAAAGTATAGCTGATAACTCGACTTAAGGAAGTTTAATTCAGTTCGGGGTGTACGACATTAAGCGAGTCTGCATCGGTTTAAGTGAGGTTTTTGAGTCTGATTTCAAAGTTGGCGGAAACACCATGTATATCACCTGGCTAGAAGTATAAACAATATGTACTGTCCATAAATGATGACGCCTTTTCGGCTCTACTGTCTTTAGTCTTCTCTCGGCTTTGGAACTCCGATGTACAATATTGTGTAAAGCGATAATTAGGTATTTTAGAACAGTTTTAGCTCAAAATGCTTCACTATTTTGCAATATTTTCCCATCTGTGTTTCCCTCTGATAATGTTAACGTCTGAAGCGTCTGAAATGTTAAACTCATATTAGTTAAACCAGAGGAACAATAATATAACGACCAATTTTAAGACAACATAAAGTCATCAAGATTAGTCAAAGCAATTAGTCTTCAGTAGTCAGGCATTCCTAAGAGGAGACAGAAATCATGGTATTTTGTATAATGATTTGCAATTTTCTGTTTTCTCGACATTTAAGGTTCTTAAGAGGTGTTGTGAATTTGTCGATAGCTATAAAACACAGTTTAAGATGCTGAAGGCTGATCGTATCATAACTTAATTGCAGAAAATAACACCCTACGTGAGCGATGTCAAAGAAAATGTAAGACCAATTGATTGCAATAATTATGAGTATCTTGAACCAATCATTACTAAAAGACGGCTGGAAAGCGGCAATGACAATTGCTCGCCAGTTATTGTCTTTGTTTTTTGACTGTTGTAAAATTATTTGAATTAAATGAATAATAAAAATGGTCATGGCATATCTAATTTGACAGGCGAATAGTAACCCGACAGTTATTTGATCAATTTAAAGTGCATGAGTAATGAAATCAAAGGACTATTTTAAAAGAAATATTACCTGAAATAATTATAAATGGTACTTGTAGCCGATAAAATATAATTTTCCTGACGATGTCTAGTTGGTCGAACAGAGAGTTGTGTTTAAGCAAGGGGAGAGTCTGACACTGCAATACGATTTTTAATGGCGCGACAACTTAATACAGGGCTATTTTCACAAAATATCTAATCCCATTGCCACCAGAAATACATCTTTAACGTAACCCGTAAATGAGCGTCTGCTATGCTTGCTACAAAGCGGAATAAACAGTATGTTTAAAATAGATATATCTAATCACTAGTGGCACACTACAGACGTCCGGAATCTACGCGATTATTGGACCGGAAGTGCTTCTATCTAAAAGACACTTAAATAATTGCAGCAATATCTCGCAGAGTCTCGGGAGACGAGAGAAAGATGAGACTTGGCGGTGTTTGGCGACATTTTCATCTTATCATATTAGCCAATCATATGCTTGAATGGTATAAATGTAATCAAGCATAAAGTATGTATCAGAAACCAATGAAAGAGTGACAAATGTAAATAAAGAGTTCGGGGAAAGTGTCAGGTCCTCCCAGGGGTCATATAAATATTATTCCTCCCTGGAAAACCCATTGTGTAAAAATTGAGCACAATGTTCGCATGAATTCCAACTACAGAATGTTAAGATTGTGCCAGTATTCAGAGAGATGCGCGTACTCAATATAATGTTGATAACATTCTGCAATCATGTACAAATAAATTAACGTTACTAAAAGGCCTAGTTAAATCCTTCTATAAGTGACCCCCCCCCCCCCCCAAAAAAAAAAAAAAAAAAAAAAAAAAAAAAAAAAATCAAAAAAAACGAAACAAAAAAACAACAACAAAAAACAACAACAAAAAAAAAAACACCCTAAAACAACAAACAAAAAACAAAACAATCAAACAAAAAACAAAAACACAAAAAAACACCAACCGTGTATTAAACTTAATGTAACTGCCTAATTGTCTTATCAGATCTCTGATATGAGTATCCTGTTGTGCAGTTTTTGAGGTTTTATTATACAAATGGAGCCTTAATTGTCCTGAGCTATCAAACAAATACACAGGATATGTGACAGAAGTGCAATTAGCAGGAGATGCACATACCAAAAATTCTTTAAACTAGGCCTTTAAGGAATCCAACCAATAGATAGCTAAATTTAAGGCGCATGTTGACTCGATGCTATTTTGGAATCATTTGAAGGATTACGTAAGAATAAAAAGAAACTCTAAATAGTTTACCTAAAATTATACATAAAACTAGTTTTGGTCTTAAAAGATAGAAAAGTGGTCAAAATACGTCGTATTTAATTAAAATAATAAGCAAATATACACTGTAAGAACATTGTAACGATATGAGGCACTGCAAATCATTTTACATATAAGTACATATCAGCCTTTGTCGTACACCAGAGCGATGCTGCTATACGTTATATTTATAGTTATCAAACCTCTGATAAATGAGAAATGGTTTTCAGCAAGCAATTATACACCGTTCAAATGATACCACATTATGTGCGGTAACCAGGCATCAACATTTTAAGCTATGGGTCAGAAAACTAGCTTTAATGGTAGGGATACCTTGATGCTTTTTTACATAAGTGTCTTGAATCATCCGGTTAGCGCAGTGGTTAGTGCACTCGCTCCTCTCTTAGGCGACCATGGTTCAATTCCCGGCCTGTGATAACGTGTTTCACAATTGTTTGAAATACATAAGTTTAAACTAAATCTTGAATCATATTCGTTGCCCGATTCCAGCAATGCCTTTACTATTTCACATTCACACATTAAGTTTATTGCCAAGCTGCAGATTTCAAATGAAACGAGCGGCAATTTTGGTAAACATAAGACACTTAATAAGGAAATGGACATTTAAATAGTTGTGCTGTTGTCAAATGAAAATGAACATTACACTCACGGCGCTACTTCGTTGGCAAAAAGATAGAATTCCAATGAGAAATATGCAGCAGATTTGAATTTCTATTGACCTTAATCCCTAACACTCGCCCGGAAAACACCAGTCATTGCTGTTTTATGTAGGTCTTCAAATGGACGTATGCGGCACCGCAGAAACTGAATGATTTCCAATAAACTTTCAGATAAGATAGTTTAATCTCACTCGTAAATTGGATTAATCAGCTTCCTTTATTTCTAACTTTTCAATGGACAGGAAATTTCTTTCTCCATCTTCCGCGGCTTCATCGTCCTTTTTAATTTTGTCACACGTCTAATTTCTTCCGCGCCATTTAGTCCATGCAGTCAGGTACCCACAAAAGGTGCTAGGACCGTCCCCGACTACGAAACATGGCAATTAATTAGCAGAATCAATACATACAACAGAAGATGCCCGGGGAACAATGCCAGTATGATGGAGGAGTGATGTTCCGACCACTGGTCTGAAAACAACATTTTACAGAAGGTGAAACAATTTCTTATGCTTACGGGTGACTTTAATTCAATATGTTATTTATCAATTAAGGTGTTTGACAGGGCGACTCTCCATAACCATTGTTGTTTCTTCTTTAGATGTTCCAGGTAATAAAATGAGATTGGATATTATTGTCTTGTAACGAAGGTGGTCATATTGAGACACCATTCACATCCTACGGTTTTATGATTGATGAGGTCGTCGCTTCGATAACATAGAATCTGACCGATGGCAGAAGAATATTACTCAGTCAAGCAACACTCTCTGAGTCTCGGAGACATATCGCACTGAAGGTTTCGGCATTTACTACCTCAAAACTATGGTATCGAAATAACTATATTTGGGTCTGATTTTATCCAAACTAACAATCATTCAAACAAAATAAAAGCAGTATGTATATTCCATTAAGATCCTCAAACAGAACGAAGAAAACTCAACCTTGAATGCCTTTACTTATTGAAAATGTCATTAAAGTAAATGCTTTTAGTCTCACGTACCGTTTGAGATATTTTCAGTGACAAAGAATAAAGAATACCAAACCAAATTAAATGCTACTGCAAATTATTCAATTTTTATTAAAATAAAAAAATACTGTTTTTCTAAACATAATAGCACATACTAATACCAAAAAAGAACAAACGGGTTGTGCCACAAGTTATAACAAGATTATTCGACTGTTTGGAATAGAAACACAGAAACAAATGTGGAAAACTATTTCACCAGTCAGGTCTACCGATGTTCGAAGCATGATGTAGTTATAATTCATCCAAAAAGTAATTTAGCAATGATTAGATATCGATATTATTTAAAACGTTTTATGAAACACAAGATCGCATGATTTCAATCATAAATGAAATGACATGAAATCGTTCAGTGTCAATTAAATGTTTAAATGTACTTTAAATAAATCATGTGTATAGATGCTATCATGTTAATAAGTGATCAATGTTACAATCGTAAACATTTGAAGCATTTGATATTAAAGCGAACATTCAATTCATCTAACGACTCTGTAACCGCATCAAGCTCTCAATTTGTAATAATAATCGTAATTTGAATTAAGTATGATTTCAAATTGTTCAATGTTTACCTTTTTCGAGTAATACATTATCATCATTATATTATTAATGTATTTGGATTTTACTTCGCAGGTAATGCATGCTGAAATTATCAAACTATACAAATGACGAACGTTTTTCAAACCATTTGATTTTGTATCGAATTGACGAAATAGTTGAGGAAATTCTAGACTTGTACTACCAAATAAAATTATTCGAAAATCAGTTAAAATGCACATTTGAATGAAGTGAAGCGCCATCTATCATTAGGATACAAAGATGTGTTGGTGCATTTTGAATACTATCTTCGAGTTTATTTCAATTTTTAGTTTATAATGATTATAAAGCCCTTATTTTACTTTTGCCTGAATTTTTTAAATAACATCATAATGACGCTTCTATTATTTTATGATAAAATAATATAAGATTAAATAAAGTATTAAGAAATACTATGGTAACATAGCAATTTTATAAACTAGTTTCTTAAATAATGTTATGTCTAGATAAAAAAAAACACTTTTAAAGCTATAAAAATAGTCGAAACGTTACATTTTGTAACTTTAAAACGAAGCTTTAACAGGATTCATTTTGGAATTAATGACAGACAGATAACCTTTAAAGAAAAAAAAAACGACAAAGAGCATGTGGGTTAAAAATGAAGCACTGACAATCCGTGCGTTGGTGCTTGTGTCGACTTCATGTTTTCTGATAATTGTTGAGAATGCCTTTTTAATTTAATATCCAATTGACAAGATGATATATTGATTGATAAAAAGACAAAAACAGATAGAGAAAACTAAACTCAGTCCTTGAAGGAGATAGAGAGATGCATTTCAATTGTGCAGAACAGCTTGTTTGTATTGAATGTTTTCATGTTTGTCGTACAAATAACTCCTGGTGCATTAGCTATATTACGTAAGTGTTGTGATTAATATCTGTTTCATGATTTACAAAGTAGATAAATTCATTTTACCTAAAAGCTAATGACATCATCACAATTATGTTTGCTTCAACAATCTCTAGTGTGTGGTATTTGTCTGTTGTCTATACCTTCCAGAAATGCATTTTACTTATATAAATTATGAATTATATAACATGTTTAGACACATGGCAATAATAAACTATTACATATATGTATTAAAACTATGTTATTTATGATAAAACTTTAAAATGTCTGTTCTGTTCCCAGTTTTAAATTAGAGTTGTGAGTTGTGCACTGTCCATGGCCTTGTCACATAACATAAAGTTAAAGTGACACTCGTATTTTAAATCAATACATACACATGTATAACAAACATTATTTTTCATTGATAAACCTTTAACTACTTACTTAAATAATGCATTTAAGGAAAATATTAGTAACTGAAAACAAGATTGTATTAACCGTGTATATAAAAGCTGAAAACGCACAAATATTAAATGATTGCCGAGTGCTTCAAGATTAACAGTGACCAACTATCAACACTAAGGTAGAAATACCGTGTTTTCTGCACGTTTCTTTCAAATTAACTCGGTGTCCTTCAATGTTCTTATAGTTTATTCATGTCTCATATGTACACAACATGAGCAAGCATAAAATACAAATTGTTAAGAGTTCAGTGCACATCCATTCATAAAATTAAATTAAAGGAGACTAAAATAATACAACAACATATCTTGACATTGTTCATACGAACACTCGTTTTAAACATGTACTAAACAATTGTATTAATAGTGGAAAAGTTTATATGGGAGTAGGAGTGCATATCTATTATTGAATTAACGTTTTATTTTCCCCTATTGTGTCAATTATCGTAAAATAAAAGTATTTAATTTATTTCATCAAAACGTCTAGTATTTATGCACATATTATACGAGTACATAGTTATAAGTGTATGTACAGCGAAGAAACGTGTATAAATTATTTATTAAATAATTTACCGCTTGCGATTTTGTGATCCAAAACTATTTTATTTAATGAAATACCGGTAAACCGGTGTCTGCCAAACAGGTGCAGACCCATGACCCGGAAGTGGTCATCTCATCACGTGACTTGTCCACGCGGTAAAGGTCGGAAAACAGGTCGTGTCATGGCTGACATAGGTCAATTGAACTATCAACAAAAATTAGACAAAATGTTTTACGACACGACTTCACAATGTTGAGGTCTCAAAAATGTCCAGCTTGCTCGTGAGAAAAATGGAGAAACATGTTTGGCAATTGAGAAGACAATAATTTATGAAATTGAGGATGAAACATTGATAGTTTTGATACTTGAAAGGCGGAACAAGAGGAATAAATGACAATGGTGTTCATGTCAGTTTGAAGTAAAGTATGTATACATTGGGTCACCATGACTGGCATCTTCATCTGTTGTCAGTTTTGGCTTTTAATGTTTCCTCAATTTAATGCATACGTTGATAAGATTTACATTTTACTTTTTTTTTACTTTATTCGGGATGGTTGGGATAAGAGTGAGGTTGTGCACACAAATTGGTTTAACACCCCCCCCCCCCCCCCAGTAAATTGACATTTTACTGACCGTTCCAAGGCGGTATTTAACACTTCTTGATAAGCATACCTAGTTTTTTTACATAGTATATAGTTTATGCACTGTGCTGTTTGTGGAGTTTTGTTTCTTGTTTGTGATTTAAGTCTTTGTCGTTTACCCTGCGCCATTAAACTTTTGGCTACTGAGCTTGTTTCTGTAGTTATTTTTTTGTAGTTAAGTTTTGAGTAGAATCGTCAGACAAATATGAAGACGCGGCAATAGTTTTGGTTATGTTATTATTGTTAAATTGATGTTTAATGAAGTAGAATTATTATATAAGACAATCATTTCATATATTAATCTAAATGGTAGAGCAAGGACGGGTAGAAAACTTGGACCCGAGTACCCGATCTTCATTTAACCGCGGGTACCCGGGTATGAACATTTCATGTTGCAGAATAAACTCGATATATAACAGAAAACATGTCGTCTGAAACAATACCAGTTTCTTGATCGTCATAAGCAAATATCAAATGCCGTCCCTGTTCATGTTAGCTTAGTCACAAAGTTGGTTAGACATCAGCTATTAACAAAACACAAGAAGAAGAAACACCTTATGTATTCTCATGAACAAGCAGCAAGCAACAAGGCCGACGCAATACAACAAAAACAATAGAGGGTACCGTGTATTGGTAGGTACTATGCACTACAAATGCACACGGCTACCCACAAAACATACCCGACCCATGTGTACCCACCCAGGCCCTAATAAATAGTAAAACATAACTACAACCCGTTGTGTTTATAGATAATATAATACAATGTAGAACGTTCTTGTTGGAAACCTTCAAAATTGTTACTTATGATGTATACATGTCTGTAACTGTGTTTTATACGTGTGTGATTAAAGATGCACTCTTACTCCCAAAGAAGATTTACTACAATTTATAATATTGTTTTAATACAGGGCTTTTTCTATAGTACCCACGGGTCCGACTATCGGACCCATTCCCAAAGCAAAATATAAGATATTTTTCCCAATCTTCAGAAAAAAATCCCAATCCAAAAAAAAAAAAAAAAAAAAAATTTTTTTTTTTTTTTTTTTTTTTAGAAATTCTTTTTACCTGTACTGGTTCATTTACAACATCCTTATATATTATGTGATGTGAAGTATTTTTGGTAATTGAACTAAGAAATCATTGATTTTCATCACATTCAGAGAAAATATTATCTGTCATGATTTATTGCAATAGATATTAACACCCCAAGGATTCATATTTCAGCCATTGTGGGTCTTTTAAAGGGAAAATAAACTAATATTAAATAATTTCCTCATTCACAGGAGACTAGACAGCTTTTTCTTTTCACTGTAAAATTTCCCAATTTCCGCATTTTCACGACGCAAAATTTCCCAAAATGTCTAGGGTCTTTTTCCCAAAATGGGCAGAAAAAGCCCTGTAATATTCCAAAAAGTATGAATAAATGTCGAAAACAATGGTCCTTTTGAAGGATCCCGAGTTTAAATTGAAAGAAATGAGCATAAAACCAGGTATTGCTACCTTATGAGACTATAGTAGACCACTGTAAATCTTTTAGCATTCACCAATCATTTTATAGTTTTGCGCTTTCTTCTATTCAATACACGAATACAATCTTTTAATCAGATATTAATGTTTTCATAAATGCATTATTGAGTAAGAACTTTAAGGTTTGTTACTCAAAATTGATGATTGTTATACATGTGTATGTCTTGATTTTAATATGAGTGTCATTTTAAACATTTGCAAAGCATTTTGTGACTTTCATAATAATGAAACAGGTGTTCATATTTTATGTTATATGTTAATGATATATCTGAAGCCATGATTTAGAAAACAGCGAAGAATGTTAATGATATATCTGAAGTAATGAATTAGAAAAAGTCTTCGTGTTAAATCGGCATTCAATCAGTGGCGGGTCATGAGCAACTGAACGATTTGTTGGTGTTTGTCTTTTGTATATCAAATGAAAATGGGCTATGATCAATGGACCTTCAAAACTAATTCTGTAATCTTCTTTCATCATACAACAAAGCATTCTAACATCTTTCTCATTTCTGAAAATTTCATAGTTGGTTAATTCTCCTCTGTGCACGTCTATTAAAATGAGATAAAACGCCAACAATTGTAACAAAGGTATTGAAGAAATGAATGAAACTTTCTGCTAATAATCATTTTGAATACAATCATAATAATCCTCCATGAGCAATATTTTCATTGTAAAAAAACATTCCTAACCATATGGAGAACATTTCCATATTGGGGTGAGCCAGGGCAATGAATTAGGCCCGCTTATATTTAACTTACTATCCTAATTTACATGAAGCATCTTATTGTATTAAAGAGTGGATTTGCGTGCAAACTTGTAGTTTGAATTACAAATAGACACATAAAATTGTGTATCAGTTTCACTTGAATCTATCGGACCATTGTGAAGGAAAAGTGATACTTGAACATAAATATCTACACACCGCCTATCTGAAGATTAATCAACGATGCCAATGTTTCGTACCCAGGTCAGAAGTCGTGGGTAGCAACAATGGCACGATTTGTGAGTCACTTCTTTTGGACGTATTAAACCCTCCTCTACAATGTCTTACCTTTGTGAATCTAAATGAGTTTGGAAATGTAATTAATAAAATAAATAGGGACAAGACATTGCCATTTGTCGTGGAGTCAGACAGGAATGCTGATTTATATGTTTAGATTATGCTAACATATTTTGTAAGTAATTGTGAAGACCGATGCTCGTATAGGACATAGTATAATCCCTTTCAGTTGAATGTACATGTCCAGTAGCATATCATCACATATATGGAATAGTTTTTGACGGTTCGAATACGTTGTTATCATAGGCCAATACAAACAATTTGCTTGATTTTCATCTAGTCATATCTATTCATTTTAAAATGGGGGCGGTTGTGACATTCTGTTTTTTTATTTTTTTTTATTTTACTTTGATGACTGTTTCACCGTTTTATATTTTATCTGGATTTTTTATTGCATAAGGGACTATGTACATTCTAGATTTGACCCCTCCCCCCACAAAACATGTGTTTTACTGCACCTTTTAAATGTTTTTCCCCCAATTATATCCATATTAACTGAGCACTTGTTTTAATAAAGATATTTTTAAATTATATATTATATACTTCTTGTTTCTTCTTATGTTACCCCTTTTAGGCATCAACGGCTCTTTTTCAAAGGGTGCTTATTTCACTAGTGGGGTGACTACCACCGGAAAAGGCAAATACAGAGCCCAGTTGTATATTTTTCTAATCAATAACATTAAAGGGACGGCGGGAAAAAGAGGAGACGGGCGGGGATATAAATCTAGCAATTACTTTATAGTCGCCTAAATGCAAGCAGCATACAACTTTTTTCCATCAAGTTATCAATGGTCAAGAAATTGATAATACCGCTGCTATTTTCTGCTCCCCAATCAGAATACGCGCTAGGAGTTAAATGTCCAACAATCCCAGTTGATCCTGTTTCCATAGAACCTAGAACAGGTACGAAACTCCGTTATTGCAACCACAGTGACCTTAAGTCTGGTCAGAAAAGCAATCTGGCTTCTGACATATTCTGTGCTAATGTTTTGTTTGATTAAAAAAAATAATATAAGTATGTAACAAATAAGTGATGATTTAAAACAAATATGGTTGTTCATTGGTTTTATTAAATACACAGAAATACAAAACTGAATGTATTGGGAAACGGGACCATATCTAGACCGAACTTTTAGCCACTGTGATTGCAGCAACTTACCGAATGTTTATGTGCATATTGCATGAATCCGGTAAAGATATATTCATTACGGCGTCGTTTCAGGATGTTACTTTTTGGCGTTCATCCCCAGGTCGTAGCAATGCATTGTTCGCATGCGCATCTACGACCGGAAAATATGTATCCATAGCAAGTATATCTTGAATGTGTATTGTATGAAGATCAACCGACAAAGATGTTTAAGATATACATGCAATTTATGAACAGACAAGCCACGGTTATTTTTCCCGCTTTAATTATGAAATTCACTCCAATTTGGGGTAGTATTCTACATACCCAATTTGCCCAATATATCTTCACCGGATGCAACCAAACACATTGTTTTAGTGTGACATGTCAGATCATAATCAACAAGGCATTGTGACATCTCTATAACATACAATACATGCTAACTAACTATCTGATCTGTTATACAAAAGACGGAAACAAACATAACGCCTAAGACGAGTTACTATACCTTGACATTTTTGAGGGACGGTGAAACATTTCTGTAGCACACACACGTCGCAGTTATATAGTATAGTACTTTACATCAGTTAAGGTTATGAAGAAAATTTAGTTTAGACGTTTAGTTTACTATTTTGACTGCTATACCGTTTAATAGTGATAAAACGATTATCGAGTACAATCGATAAATCGTCGCTGACAATGCTTTGTCGGCGACAATCGATAGTGGTTGTCCAAAATCGATGTCGCTAATATTACTTCCGGTAATTATGTATGTTTTGTTTTGTCGTCAAAGTCGAGTAAATGTGATTTTTTCTTTCCGGTCAATTCTCTTTGGGTTCATTTTAACAAAGGACTGGTCACTCTCTTACACAAATGCGGTGAATGTAAACACTTTTGCTTAGAAACTCTCCCAAAATTACAAATTGTTTTAAATTGCTTATATATGTCATAAAACCTTCTTCAATAACCTGTATCTTTGGTGTAGTGAGATCGGTCTTACCTGCAAATACCGGTGATCCCGGCTCGATGCATTCTGTTTTTGAAACCTTTTTCGGTATCGTTTGTAATTGACTTATTTACTTTTTTGTGAAAGTTTTATGAAATAAGGATATTCTTATGAACTGTTCAATATAACAGTTTATTAAATGTTAATCTGGTTCACAAATATTTAATATGCTTTAACATGAATAAAATGCTAAGATGACTTACTTGATGCGGTGTGCATCATTTTGCAAGTGTTGTGCAATTATTAAGGATGTGTTGTGTTGTTATGTTTTTCGTTAAGTTATCAGAGACAGAAAAAGGTTATGGAAATTTACTTACTGTTGCAAAAAGCATGACTATAGCATCACACGTACTGATTCAAGGTTTAACCATTTAAATGATAATGATGATATTATGTATAAGAATGTATTCCTTATTTATATTATGAACTATCGATTATTGTCCGATAGTAAATCGAAATGCTTGGTCCAATTCGATTCGATTTTCGATAGCAAAGGGAGTGCGATTTTCAAACACTACCGTTTATTGATTTATAGTAGTGAAGGCTCATATGACTACTATAAACGTAGCCCCTGACGGGCACCCGTTCAAAAATTAGAATTAACATAAAAGTATTGAAAAATACCACATAACCACATGTTCAGGCATGTTGCGTTTGAGATTGTTCACCAGAATCAAGGAAACACAAACAATATCAAACGAAAAAATATTTACTCTTCATACATATATAAAACATTATAGATCTGGGGTCCTTTTCAAAAATGCTTGGAGCAATTTTGATCTGTACCTAGGAGAGATTTTATTCTGTACTTTGGAGAGATTTTGTTCTGTACCTAGGAGAGATTTTGTACTGTACCTAGGAGAGATTTTGTTCTGTACTTTGGAGATATTTTGTACTGTACCTAGGAGATATTTTGTTCTGTTCCTAGAAGAGATTTTGTTCTGTACCTTTTCTACATTGCAATACTACTAAGTACATAATGTAGGACGGGCCCTTGATTGAACGACCACTGGCACCCTTTCTATACGGCCACGTACTTATTCGCGTATTCTGACTCTTAAGATTACTCTATGGAATATAGGTTTAAGTGCATCATTGGGTGTAAGTGGTCTAGTGGCGTATGTGTCCGCTTTTCACAAATGGTTTTGCTTTCCATCAGGTATATGATCTTTAAACCCCTCAAAGTGGACACCAGAACTGGTTCCTATCGAGGAACTGACTCTAGAGTGTTTCATATTAGCTTGAATCTACCTTCGCAATCTTTCACAGCTAAAATATAAAGTATAAATTAAGTGCAACGAAATGTTGAAACAACCCACGGATTTGATTTATGTAGTATCTAGTATTATATTCGAGTGTCAAAATTTGAGCCGTCTTGTTTTTGTTGGGTTAACCTAAACGCTCGCAAATGTGACTTTGGATTACAAAAGGTCATGGGAGATATCTGAAGCTACGTGGGTGATATAGCAAGTTTTTGGTGACTGTCTTCTGAATGAATGAAACGACAGTGCACTATTTCAACGCACTGGATGAAAAAATCTGAATTAGTCATGCTTTTCATACATTTAAAATAAGAAAATGGGCTCAAAGAAGAGATAGGGAAGTTTATTTTGACTTAAAATACATAGTCTATCACCACAAAACGATTACATAAACAAAACACTTAAAGGTTTAAATGGATAACATTAATAAACAAACATAGAAAAAGGCTTGTTTCAAAATATACTAAAGCAAAAAGATGATGAGGGTCATAATATATAGTTAAACTTAATTTATCATATACATCGGCATTATGTTGTCATAACATTGATTTTCAAAACAAAAATAGTAAAGCGCTTTTCACTGACTGTGAGTCATATTAATAATATCTGTCATGTGCTCCCGTTCAGGATAGAAAAAATCTGACCCGAGGGCACCTGCGTTGCCTGGTAACGAGGCTTGCCGATTTTTCTATCCTGAACGGATACACATTTCCGGTGACGTCAGCCGTGCTGGAAAATCCCATCTGGCATCCCCCCATGCCAGATGGGATTTTCCAGCACGGCTGACGTCACCGGAAATGCCTATCCGGTGTGCTAAAATACTCTTTATATTCATTGCGCAGTTGGTATATCAACCAGCCTCGTTCTAACCACAGTATACATCTACTTGCTCTTCCATGTTTTTGTTCTATCCTCCAGAGTAGAGATATTGGTGGATAGGGTGCAACCAAAATTGTCATTAAACACGCATACCATGAACTGCTTGAAAGAAGAAAAAAAAGCTGATTTCGTCTTAAAGATGCACTCTTACTCCCAAATAAGATTTACCACAATTAAAACAATTGATTTAATATACCAAAAAGGATGAATACATGTTGAAAAGAATGCTTCTTATGACGGATACCGAGTTTAATTTGAAATAAATGTGCAGAAAGGTATTGCTACATTATGACACGATAGTAGATCTCAGTAAATCTTTTAACATTCAAGAATTACAATATTGTTAGCAGTAGTTAATATTTTCTACAAATGCATACTTTAGTAAGTAGTAAAAGGGTTATTACTGAAAATCTATGTCCGTTATACAAGTGTATGTATTGATTTTGAATAAGAGTGTCACTTTAATAAATCATAGGAAATTACTGGGACAAGCATACTATTCTATAATACAAGTACAAAGTTCAAGGCCATATAAACCTTGAATAATACTCCCAGCGCTTATGGCAAATATTTCATATTTGACATGTCTTATATATTCTTTGTTACGAATCTACCTAATTTTGACATGCATTTTTGTTTCTACCACAACCGTTTAATGTGAAGAAAAATCATATTTGGTTCACTCGTCTCAATAATTCTGTTATGTTTTTCACTTTTTGCACCTATTTGAATACATTTTTGTAACGTAACTTATCTATTTCAATACTTTTGTTTGATGTTCTATTATTTGATATATTTACTGGTTAAACAGTGGCTTTTAAGAATTTAATCGAAATAAAGGCATTTGAATAAGCCTTGTTTGAGTTGTATTTAAACTATGTTTTCGAAAGTAAATACGGGTGACATAAGTTCATTTTGATAGCAAATATCCTTACAGTAAAATTTCAGTTATTTGTATATAACATGTTAAAGTATTAATTTTGTTTTGGCATTCGTTAGCTTCCAATGTAGCAAAACGATGGACACGCAATGCGCAACTCTTAAACACAAACACATTGCGGCTCTGGGGGAAGAAATAAAATCACTTCACGAACCATTTAATGTAACGAAAGTACGACATACTTGTTTATTCTTCTCTTTAACTACAACCCGTAATTAGGAACAAGAGAGGTGGGTACTAACATGTGGACAACAGGTTGAGCACGCGACCATTCAAATCCACAACGATGACTTCATACAGCACTTACTCTGGTCGAGCAGCAAACAAGTGGTCCTCCCGTACCGAACTAAGATGGTTTGCGGGTACAAGAAGTCAACCAACCTATGTCTCTATTTATCATCATAGTTCGTGTATGTCAGATTTTGATATATCGTTTTTGTCAAAACAGATAGTTATGACAGACCGCATAAACAAACATAGGGTTAGGTTAACCACATTTGGCAAACTGTTCTTAAAGTTTCCATATGGCGGATATAAAGCTTACTCGATTGGAAACGTCAGCAAGTGCAGACTAGGGTCGTAGTAAATAGTTAAAGCAGAAGCTCAAATTCTATACCTGTTATCATGGTATGCTGAGATTTGTATGCGTTCAGTGAATTGGTAGCACTTTTTATATCCCATATGATGGAAATGTCTTGCCTTAACAGAATTGTTTGACATAAGTAATTGTGTACATGACTCCGTTAAAGGTTTTGAAACACTTACACAACTTGCAATGCTTTTGATTATTACTCTTCCATAAGTATCGACTTGCTCGTATGTAGAAGAAATATTGGCAACATAAAAGATGCACTCTTGCTCTCAAATACGATGTTCCACATTTAATACAGTTGTTTTAATTTACCGAAAGGGTTGAATACATGTCGGAAAAATGTTTTTTTATGAAGGATATCGTGTATATTTGAAACGAAGGTGCAGGGACACGGTATTTCTACCGTATGAGACGATAGATGATAAGTCATTTTTTTAAGATCCACACGTCATTTAATATTTGTGCGTTTTCAGCTATTAAAAAACACGGTTACAATCTTGTTATCAGTTATTAATATTTTCCATCAATGTATTATTTAGTGAGTAGTGTTTTTTATTCAAAATGTATGTTTGTTATTCGCGTGTAGGTATTCATTTTAAATACGATTATTACATAAACAGATGAGTCATATTGAAAAACCACCTTAAATAGTTTATGAATAGCAATAACCGTTGTTTTCTTGTTCACAGTTTCTTCTTGCTGCTCTTTGTCTTGTGCAGTATGTAATGAAATATTATTTACATTTATTTTAATTAATTGTATGAATTTTTAGTGGCAATTTTAGAAATTAAAACAAATGTAACGTACTGTTTCGAATATATGTCTGAAAACTTTACTCGTTTTAAAGGGGGTCGAAAATGGTTTTGCAAAATTAAACCAACACGTTTTTGGCAAGTCAAGTCAAGTTTAGTCAAATTTTATTTACAAAGAAAGGCCTCTGGCCTATAATACAACGTTTACAATACAAAACATAAAATCTCTCTGAATGACAGTCATTTTCCTATTTTTTTTTTCATTATTACATTTACAAAGAATGCTTTTTTTATTCGGTCATCGTTTAGACTTTGCATAATCATTATGAAGTTTTGGAAATCTTGCCTACTTGTATACCATTGATAGATATAAAAATGACTTTTTTCCCTGAATTTGTTACATTGAAATAATACACTAGTAAGTTTCGTCCTGCATTGGTAAAATATACGATACAGACTACTTTTATTAGTTTTATTTTCATATGTCTACGGTTATCAAAGCAATAATATTTAATGACTTTCTATTTTAAAATGACGAGGCTTTCGTGCGAAAAATTATGTTACATTCGCTATTCTATATATCAATGAGATAAACAAAATTGACTATTTCAATTTCATCTCTAAAGATGCCTGTCAGACGAACCACCTAAAAGCCACATCTAAGGAAAAATACATAATGTCCATATTAGTTCTAAATCATTTTAATGAAATGAACTGAAAAAGATCTGAAGCACCAATCCTAAAAGATATGATTTGATAGATTTGTCGAACAAAACACAAATTAAACATTATTAGAGTAAAATAACCGCACACGCATCCATAACTGAACGTGATATTTGAATATTCTATTAGGTTTCATAGCTTTATTGGTATTAGTTAAAATCAGTATCCATCCCAATAAATCCCATATTAGGCTGAACCCGATGTATCCATGATCGGTACAGCGGATGAATACATTACAGATTACCAAATATGGATATATCATGCACTGTTGAACCAAGGGTACTAGACATTTGGGTCCTTACCTTATATATCGTAACACGTTTTAAAGTTTCGAAGTTTCAAAAACTATTATTGAGTTTTTTACTTCTTTGCTTGTATTGTGGTATTGGGTGTCAACAGTTTGCTACAATTTTTACATGAATTATTATAAAACGGAACTAAAATGATTTTATATTTGCATTTTGCATTGTTTAAATAAAAAAAAACCATATGTTTTCGGAGTTTACAATAGGGGCCAATTTTTTGGGAAAAAAACAAGATGTTTATGGTGTATTCTTTTATCGAAAATTGGTTTTATACATATTCTGGCATATTCTCCCGAGTTCAGAGGAGCAATGAGGTACAATAGAGAACGCTTTCAAATTTTAAACCTACTTCTGATTTGGTAAAAACACACACAGAGAAACAGAAAAAAAATATCCTCTAAAATCTTCATTTTAAATTCAACCCTTCGTTCTTCCCAATACAGCTAATATATTATCTCCATGATGAGACTCCGCATTTTAAACAGCGGTTTAGTTGTGTCCTCTCCTCGCCAAAGAGATAAATTATTATCGTGATGATACTTCTTTGTATCTTCCACAAAGGCCGCCGCACGATGGCGCGGCGAAATGGCAATCACAGATCCTAATCAAAGGATGGCCTATTCATGATCTAATTGAAGTCGATTTGCGAGTATTTACCGATCAGCAGGGAAAATTCAGATTTGGTGACATTAATTTGATTTCATTTGATGTCGACTGATTGTAAACCGTTATGTGTATTCTTTAAATGAAGAAAAGGATGAAATGTATATTACTAGTTCTTTTATAAATGTTTGACAGCCAAATTTGACATGATAATTTGGTAAGATATGTATGAAATGTCTGATATGTGTCTCTGTTTGTGTGGTCTTTTAAACCTAATGCAATAAAAACAAAATCTGGTTATGTTATAAAGCACGATGGTGCTGATTGTGGGGGGAGGATGCTGCTGCTGCTGCATGATGATGATGATAATGATGATGATGATAATGACAACGACGAACATGACGACGACGACGAAGACATGATGATGATGATAACGATGGTGATGGTGATGATGCTACTTCTGCTGCTGCTGCTGCTGCTACTGCTGCTGCTACTGCTGCTGATGATGATGATGATGACGACGACGACGACGATGACGATGATGATGATGATGGTTTTTATTATTATTATTATTATTATTATTATTATTATTATTATTACGATGATTATGATAATGATAAAATTGATTAATACTATTCATGTTATTTTGATCAATACTACCTATCTGCTACTTTTGTAATGCTTTCTTTTAAATGACTCGTGAAGAGTTTAAATAAAACATTGAAGAAATGACTTCATTTTTATTCTCACCAAAAGAAAATATTTTCTTTGGTCCTTGGTCCTTTTGAAGATTTCAGACATCTCAAAACTGTTCGCCACATTAATTGAATAAATACTTGCAATTAATGATGATCAAAGAAATGCTTGCCTTTTTTAATATCAAGGAAATATTTCTAATAATCATATCTTTGGCTATCACTTTCCACTGCACATATTATTTGCGCTTTGCAGAGGTCAAGACGCCTTGCCATGAGACATTGTCCAGTCACTGCGGCCAAAAATGTAAATGAGCCGAATCCCATCTGTATCCTTTTGTGTCAAATCTCAAAAATCCCTTTTTTTGATCACACTACATCTGTGTTACAAAGACGAAAAGGAAATTACCAAAAAACTAGGTCGTATTATTTATTCCTTTTTAATTCATTTTCATACAAATGATAAAGGACATCAGATATGGAGGCGTCGACGACACAGTTGACGCTGAAGGGACTGACCATTCAATTGGTCATTCTGGTGGTCATTCAGTCTGGTTATCAATATCACTAGAAACGCCATGTCCCGGGTCACTGTGATTTTTTACAAGCTGACCCATGAAATGGACACCAGTGAATGATTCTTGCTAATATCCATAAAACACCCTTGCTGGCATGTCAGTGTGTAAACAGACTGTAGTTTCTGAGTGGACTTTGATCTCCGAACGATACATCAATGCAAGAAGAAAAGGCGGTGAAAATGAATGTCTGTGCTCTCCTTAAAAGTTTGACTATCCAATTGTAACTAATTTGTTCAAGCACAAAAAGTTTAACTTAATTTTAAAATATGTGATGACAGAAATGAAGAAAATATGTCAGTGCTATTTTGTCGTATTTCAAAACTGTGTGTCACTGTTTATGTGATATTTAGGAGTACAATTATGGTCATTTCGAGTATTAATTAAAATGCGCAACTTGTTTTTAGATTTTACAAGCAACAACAAAACAAATATTCAGGTAAGAAAAATCAAAGCCAAATATTTTCAAAATATAATAAAATATAAAAATGTATCTTGTATTATCTCTGTCAAAATAAAGTCAAAGAGTATATAAACGTGTAGTTTTGTTTGATACGTCGCAATTCAACTCTTTCCAAAAATAAGCTTAAAGCGTTTTGTTACCTCATATGTCCTTATTTTTGTACACAATTTGATATAGAATTACAGATTAAATTGAACAAAAATATATTCGCACATTCCATAAACGTGATAGATTTCGAATATTTCGAGTTTTGTGCTGTTCTTCCAAGTTTCTTGTTTGTGTTTTTTTTTTGTTTTTATGTTCTATGCATTTGGCGTTTGCCAAGTGTCATTAAACCGGGTTTAAGTTTAAACTTTTTGCTTCTGAGCTTTTTTCTGTAGCTTTTCGCATAAATAATGTTATCCCTTTTAAGCACAAAACACGCTCTAAATATAAAAAGTGATATTTGAATTTTCGTTTACCGTATCGGCTAACGTAATACCCTCAACGTCTACCAGCGGCAGTTGCAGGTGTGGTATTCTATTGCAACGAATCACATACGTATACGTATGCGTAAAATATTCAATATTACAATTATAAAAAAATAATAAAATCCCATAAACGCATGCCAAAGTCGTTCTAGTTATTTTTAAAAATTGATATTAAACACACCAAATTAATGTTTTGTACTACGGATTTTGGCGGACGGAAATTGTAGCGAGCGAAATAGAAATAAAAATTCAATGTTCCATTTCGTTTAAAAACTGGAGTTGGTGGAGGCGAAATCAGTTTTTCTACATAATTCATTTGAATGCCAATCCCATATTACTTAAACTTCATTCACCCATTCTAAGTGTAATTTTAAGTAAATATCACACGGTTATTTTTATTTAACTGTTTCAGTCCTCCAGGAGTTTTCAGATACATATTATAAAGTTTGTTTGCGTGTTCTTATACAACATGGCTTATAAAAGAGTTTTTTGTCACTTTTTATATAATATTTGGTCGCCTTGATTGTTCTTCTTTGAGATTTTCTCAAAAGATAGATGCCACCGAACGAAACTTCAATTGTGTGTGGCCTATAATTATATTATACTGCAAAATTAATTTTCATGAAGGCAATGTTGGAATTGACACCGATATCAACGATATCATCAAATGTTGGTATTCGCGTGATGATGAACACTGAACACCCTTTTTAACTCTAAATGAGTTACCCGTGTAGTCGTTGACCGTTCCAGTGCGGGAAACCTTCTATTTGAATAACAATTCGGTTTCAGAATAATTTTTTTCTTTTTAAAAAATATTGTTGAATGTTGATGCTGATTTTAGCTGCAATTGAATTACCAGTGTTGTCGTTGACCGTACCCTTAGAGTTGTGTAAAAAATCGGTTTCAGAATTGTGTATACATTGACCAAAACATTAACATCGGCACATTGATTACATCGATCAAATTGCTTGTTGTGGGGATATCGCTAACGTTAGACTCGCATACTTGCATGTGTATGGATCTTACATGTTACAGTCAAAGATTATGTTGTGAATGTCACGCCCAGTATTGCCTTTATTCCGTTTTCTTTAACGACACTATCAAAATAGTATATTTGCTTTAATGCTAGTTTTGGTACTGAATACCATATGCTCTTACATTACATATATCATCGAACTAGGGAGTGAGTAGATTGCTTAGAGACGCCTTCTTGCATATGTATTTTGTATGGCACTTGCATGTGACAGTCAACAGTTGTGTTTTTGAATGTAACATCCTGTCTATTTTTTGTTCGTTTGGTCCACTTATTAATACCATACAAGCATATATTATATGTGTACTAACTGTTGACCTATGTGGATATTGTATTACTCTCTGAAGTTTTGTTCAATGTAACTGCATAATACAAATGAACATAATGATCAAAACATATTTTTAAAATTTATTACATTAAAATAAATTTGCAATGCAGAAATACAATGTAAAAGGTAAAGGGAACACAAAGAACGGTAAAATGTCAATTTCATAAATAATAGGAATCAATGGTATGTTTAAATATAGCACATCTAATGGAAAATAAATTAAGGCACTTCTACTGGCGTATAAATATTACATGAACTATGTACAATGAAAAGGCAAAAAAGTGTGAAAACTAGCAGACAGCGAAACAATGCATCAACTTAACTAGAGACAAACTACCCTCCCGATATTCTCCCGACAGCTATTTCTGTTAAATTAGAGGTAGCATAAAATGTACAAAGTCATGAATTTTGCAAACAAATAACTAAGATTTACATTAAAAAATAAATCATCATACATATTCGTTAAAATGAGTGTAACAGTAGTGTCTAACAATAAGCTTAGGTCTAAGGAAACGAAGTTCTGTTTATATTGAATTTGAAGAAAAAAACAACACAAAACAAAACATAACATTTTCTTTACATTAACATTACTATGAACAAAGCAATTGTGACGACGAGCAATGTAAAGCAGTGACAAGACCTGATTGACAATTTGGTTGCATCACACTAGCATCAAGGCATTCGTCAATGTTATCTGTGCTCTCATTAATCAAAGATTGTTTGTATAAAGGTTCTTCACCAACATTTTCTCGGGGCTTTATATCATGTTCAAAATCGTCGTTTTCTGAAACATCAATTTCTTCATCTTCTTCATCGTTCAACTCGCTATCACCATTGATAATGTCATTATTTGCACCATCTTCAAAAACATCATCAATATCGTCATCACTTTCGCTTTCGTGAGGAGAATCAATAACATTAGGCCCGTCGATTTCATGCTTCCTCAGATGTCGATCAAGGTTTGTTTGCTGTCCAAAACAACGGTCACACAAATGACATCTAAACGGCTTCTCTTTGTTGTGAATATTGCGAACATGACGTTGAAGATTGGATGATATTGAAAAAGAGCGCTCGCAGTATTTACATTTGTAAGGCTGTTCCCCTGTATGCGTACGGAGATGACGTGTCAAATTGGCGCTGCGTGGGAAGACCTTTCCGCAGAACTTGCAGCTATACCGATCACGTGGTTTGTGCATCATTTGAGACATGCGCATATTCGCGTAATCGCCCAGTCCTGGGTACACCGGAAACTGAGACATAGATGGAGGCAGTGACGGCAGATGTGTGCTCTGAGATAAATGCATGGCGTACGGATTCATGAACGGTATTGAATAACTGTTTCCCAGGAATGGAAACCTTGGAAATGAGGACAGTTTATTGCTCTCACTGATAAACCTTTCCAGTTGAGCCACTTCTGTTGCGCCCAGACCTGGTTGTGGTCTTGTTGGTATAGGTGATACAATGTTGGTTGGTTTCGTTGCCTTTGGGGATATTGGTATGGTTTTATTGTTTGGAGAAAGTTTCTGATTGTGATACAATCTCTTAACAATGTCCTCTTCTTCGTCATCTTCGGATTTAGATCTGCTCAAATCTAAAGGTTGCTCAATAGGTTTACTTCTTCCCTCAACCTTTGCAGAACCATTCGAAGACGTTTGCACCGGAGTAAATGCAGTGGATTGTTTCATCGGAGGTGAGAACGCATGTCCCTCGGTCTTGTCACTATCAATACTGTTTAATCGTTTCTTTTCGTCCCAATCGGCAGTGCTCTCGCCGTCAGAACTGTTGTTCAATTCTGACTCACCATCGCTACCACTTTTGTCATTCACAGTTCTAAGTTTTTTGTTCATTGGATGTTCCTCTTCCCGTTTTCTTACACCGCTTGTGTAACTGAAACTGGGTTTAAGAAGATGAGGTAGATCAAATGATCCGTTCATGTACGGTGAGGGCATGTATTTGAAATTGTCCATCTGGTTGCCAAAAGGTATAGACAAACCTGCACCAAGTTGAGGATATGGCATTGTAGAACGACCACTTAGCAGTCGCATATACAAGCTAGGATCAAACGATGTCGCTCGACTTCCTGGGAACCCAAATGTTGAATGCATGGGTTGTTTGATATCAGAAGCAGCAACATTCAGAGAAAGACCATTTCTCAGAGCCCCCTCGCAAAATCGTTTGTGCTTGCTTAGAGACGTTATCGTTGAAAATGCTTGACCACAGTCGGAACATTTAATTTGTTGTCTACAGTCGGCGTGCATTCTTTTATGGCGACATAAATTGGAGAATTGTGTGTACGCTTTTAGACATACTTCACATTGGAACGGCTTCACGCTTGAATGAATGTGTTGATGTTGTTTCAGGCCGGAACTTGTCGCAAATGTTTTCCCGCATTCAGGACAAGCATGACTTCTAGCACCCATGTGTTGGGACCGAATGTGCCTTTGAAGATTGGATGGGTCAGTGAACACCTTTTCGCAATTCTCGCAAGCAAACCGCCTATTATTCTCAGACTGAAAATATAAAAAGATATTTATCAAGTGAAAGTATTTATCATTCTTCAAACTCCAATTGTGAAAACTTCATTCGGTAATAATGATTCATTTAATTCTTTTTTTAAACTCCCTGTCTTCGGGTTATATTAAGGGTAATCTTTCCAATGCATCAAAATAGTAACTTTTTTGAAATCGATCATTTCTCTTTAAATCGAGTCAAAGTTAAGATTTAGTGTGGACAAAACAGAATTTGTTAAATGATAATAACAAGAAATGTCACTCATTAGCGGTTAACTTTGTTAACAGATACTTTAAATAAGAGCGTGGCGCTCCTAAGAAAGAAACTTTGTCATTCATCAAAGAGAAATGGGGATGAAAATTGAAATCAATTTAAGTCGGTGACAAATTTATTTAGATCAAAGGAACGTCGTAAATTATGTAAAAGTAGCTCCTTATGATTATTATTCTTAACATCATAATCACAATCATCATCATTTTCAGCAACAGCAGTATCAATTGTCAATATAGAAGTAAAATGTACCTTTCGAAAATTTTCGTCCGTTTTCCAGTTGTTGACTACAGAACTTGTCGTCGGAAGACCATCATCACTGCAAATATAGGAAGCAGTGAAATGTAAGGGTCAAATTCCTTATTGATCATTTATTCTTGCCTACGACTACTATCAAATGGTGGCTTACTTATATGATCCTTGAATGGTCTTGTTCACAAATAATTGAATGGCGACATTTTTTCAAAAATTGTAAAAATAAATTTATTTACCTACTTTTATCAACAAACATCAAAAGCAACTTGAATATATTCCTTTTAACAGGATTTTAAGTCTAATTCTGTCATTTTACAAAAGCGCTATAAATTCTTTTCGGCAAAATACAGATTTTTTCCAGGTTGTTCAATATATGTAAACCATAAAGCTCTTATTTGAACGAGTGATGAAGTTTTATCATTGTTACATACATGTTTTTCGCCTTTAACTTCTTAGAAACTTTTTTTCACACATACTAAATCATTTTATTTTCTTTAATTCGTTACCTTGAAACTGACGATGACATTGTCGTCTGCTCCGCAGTATCAAAAATTCTTCCCTGACCTGAAAATGTAAAAACAAAATGAATGTTGTTTATATTCTGTGAACTTTTACCTCATGCATGAAGTACATCCGTATTAATTTAACCTGACCATATGATATATATTTGAGTATTATTTATCATCACAGTATCGTGTAATACGTTAATAAAAATATATTTTTAGATTTTTTTAATTTAACAAATTTACCATGTACCCAATACATCAATTAATTTATCCTCGTTTGTTTTCTATTAGCAAAATAAAGAAATGTTAAGGGTCCTGGTATTGTATGGGCGGCTGTTTTTTATTTTCTTTAACAGATTACTACAAATTAGTATCAAGCCCCATCGCGCACCTTTCAATTTCGATAATATGGCAGTTTAATGTATTTTCACGCTTAAAGTGACAGCCTTTTTTCCTCGAATATAAGACATCTGCTTGAGATATTTTCCTTTTCTTTAATAACTCAGAGGTCTTTTATAAAACAGCAATGCATGAATTCATGTTAAAGTCATTGACGGAGACTTTGTTGTCTTAAAGTCAATATGGGTTATACTTTGAAAAGAATATTGTGGAACAGTTAGATCTTCTTTGCATTTATAACAGGAGTTCCATGCGGCAACCAATTGTTCTCTGACTACTCTCACGTGACACGGTACTGGCAGCAAAGAGAAGGTCAAATGCTGCTATGGTGTAACGACTACCAAAGAATTACATTTGAATTAATTTGACTCCATTAAATGATAACTTTCACCGGTTACGTGAGAGCAGGCTCACATGTTCTACCAAGATGTCACTGATCTTAAAACGATGATTGCAAGGATGGTAAAAGCGATTAGTTTGCATCAGAGGTTAATGTCATAATAATATCTCATTAAAAGCTGGTTTTGCCCTGCTAAAAGGTTCAAAGGAAGCTTCATAAAAAACCCAGAGCGTGTATTGAAGTACCGGTAACAAATAAGGCATGGGATATCTCTTTGTGTGAGATACAAACGCACACAGGCAATGCTTTTTTAAAAAGAAAAGTGAAAACAATAGCTTTTGATAAACATTTAATTCATCTGCATTGATACAATGTAAATAGAGTCGCTTCAAACTTTGATACAGAAGCAGATGTTCATGAAAAAAGTGCCAGGAAGGAGTTGGTATCTTTCGCGGTGACAAAGGATAACTTAAAAGAACTCATGCAGATTGTAGCCACTAAGACACGGTTTAAGCATTGGCTGTGAAAGGGTTACATACTGGTAACATAGTAATAAATGAGGCGCTATGTTAAAAGAAAATGAGCCTACTACTTCCATGAAATTTCTAAGGAAGGCTGAACCTTTCATTGGCATACTATGTTTTCTTTTATATAAGTGTACGTTATGGAAAAAAATATTCAGACCTCACAGATAAAGACCACCCAATGTTTCGAAAATGTGATGATAATAATTCGCGCTATCCAAAGATTATATTTCATGCTTTAAAATCGCGCACGGATTATCATGCCTCTACTAGTAAAGCAGTTTGTCCTTTGCGCTTCCCCTGTGCTACCTAAGAAACATCACTGAACATATTTGTTCATCATCAGAAACTAATTTGGTGAGATAATTACATTACTACAAAACCGCAGTTATTATCTGAATATTCGACAGTTTTGCTTAATCATTTATCGTGTCTCCATTGATGTGTTCAATGTTTAATGCTACTTTGGTACACCTCTCATCGTTTTCCAAGTTTCAATCATCTAAACTATGTAAATTATTCAAAGCCTTTTGGACTTTTCAGAGGCATTCGAACAGAGTAGGTGTAACTGTTCTCGCTTAATTTTCGTGAGGTGTTGATACTTCCTTTTGAGTTTAGAGCGTACAAATGCCTTGAATACACTTTGCTTTTATCTGGTCCTTTTAAACATCTCTATGAGAAAGGTTAAATCAGGTTTCGGGTTGATTAAGGACAAGGCATTGTGATGTTGTGAGAGTTATTTTGTAGTGTACTCGGTACCCCCATAGCTGCGACCCTTGAAGGTAATTGAGATTTAATTGTGTCAAGCTAAAAGGATATTTTTACTTTGAATGAATGAATAACCAGAATTAAGACACTCAAATTTTATATTTAAGCACGCAAAAGTGAATTAACTGCGCACGGATTTTCTTTGTCATACAACCTTTTCCGATTCAGCTGGTTTCATATGAAATATCAAATCAACGTTGTTGATAATAAAAATTTGACAGCTGAGTAAAATATGAATTAATTTCAATTTCTAAAGGTGAACTTGTATTAATGTATATCTTGTCTTAATCTATTTGTGTCCTTACAATTAATAGAACCTTTTTCATAATTATTGGAGTACAGGGCTTTATAGAGGGAATGGGACAATCGTGGCACTAATATGTAATGAGTGTATATTCAATTGCCCATAGAAATGAAACTCCAAATATTTCAGATTATCTGTTTTAATTGTCCTTCAGTGAATGTAGTTCTGTCAGAAAGATAGTTGACACTTGAATAACATATTAAGATGTATCTCAGTGAACAACTGATGGCCATCAATTACATTGTCCACTAGAATACTACGTTTTGTGGACTAGTGTCGATTTTTTGTACAAATAAAACTACGTTGATTCTGATTATGTATAATATTATAAAGACACATGCTGTCACCTGGCTTTTGTTGCGCATAAGGACTTGAAACCGCTCTCCAAAAGAGCCAACTGTACTGAATGTTCGGGTTGCGGATGATTTCAATAGTAAAGTATTATGGTCCAAAAAAAAATCATAGTTTTCGTGCAATTTCTGTGTCCAGAAACCATTCATAAGTTTTGTAGTTTGGTTTGATTATTAAAGTTATTACTAAAAATAGTTTTTATCACTTTATAATGATCACTATTATTGTACATTATGACATTACATCTAAGAAGGATTTGTTAATATAACTTTATAAGTATCATCATTTTAATAATAATAATAATAATAATAATAATAGTAATAATAATAATAATAATAATAATAAAATAATAATAATAATAATAATAATAATAATGATTATAATATTAATAATAGTTCATGATAATTTAAATGATTAAAATGTTTATAATATTATAAATAATGTTGTAAATAACAATAATGATAATGATGATAATGATAATAATAACAATAAAAATAAATAAATTAATAAATAAATAAATAAATAAATAAATGAATAAATAAATAAATAAATAAATAAATAAATAAATAAAACAAAATAATAAATAAATAAATAAATAAATAAATAAATAAATAAATAAATAAATAAATAAATAAATAAATAAATAAATAAATAAATAAATAAATAAATATTTAAATAACCTTCAGTAAAAATAATTATAAATGTAAATAGAATATATTCAACAATTTTGATCGGTTACTCAAGTATGGCTCAATAAAAATAAATGGAATTATCTTGCTTTGGAAAAATGTTTTTCGAATTACAATAAACCAAAATGAAACGAACTGGCAAACCTATATCTTAATGTTATCTTTTAAAATGTATCCTTTTTTTACTTACGTTGTGTGGAGTTCGGTTCTTCAGTTTTCGCAGTTTCTTCGGAACTATAAAGCAGCATAGTGTTGCTAGACAGCCTCTTGGATTTCCTTGGCAACGAGCTTCCTCTGTAAAAATATCCAAATTACAGTTCTTGCTTTTATAACTTATTTCTTAAGTTGAAACAGTTTGGAATTGTAAAGAATGATACGGTAAACAATGTGTATTAATTTCTATCATTTGTCTCTTCTAGGTTTTATTTATATGTTTTGTCCCTCTAGAAGCCGTTTGCAGAAAATTGTATCTAATGTTTTATCTTTCCTCGTGTAATTTATACATACAAGTCTGATCAGTATTAAAACTAGAATATCATCACTTGTTCCAATACGATTATAATTTGACAACACCATACACTTTAGTTTATACTCTTATAAGAAAGTTACAAAGACAACACACCTTCCACTATATCCGTGTTATGATCCAATGTTACCAGAACCTTGTATTATTAGCTGTTCGAAATAAACAACTTTTCCACACCTTCAAGTAATATCGTCACTGTTTACATAAGTACTTCTCAAACAAGTATGACCATATTATAATTCATATATTATTTTATTAAGTACATCATGGGGACTCATCGGTTTGTAAACAAGAAAGCCCGCCCACTAAATTTTGGGCGCCGCTAAAACCACCCGGACTATAACATGGGTACCTAAGATGCTGTGACCAACCAGGCATACCCAAATGGGTTTCTTTGGGTTGTAGTCATCTTCATTACTATCATCTAATATGTCTTTGATCAAATATAATTTAGATAGTTTTGAATAAGGAAGAGTGTTTGTTGAGATGGTTTGATGAGAAAAACTCATCATTACGAAGCTTTGTGATGTATTAGTCACCTTTTGAAATGGAATGTTATTTGTTTAAGGTCCATCTTTTATGTATGACTTGTTCACTTTTAAGATTATTATAAACAAAGAGGCAGAACATGTTGTTGATGGTACTGAAAGCACAGAGAATACTTGTTGAATATGCAAGGTTGAATTTAACAGTGCAATTGTATTTCACCATTTTGATTTTTTTACAAAAACACTCAAGCATACAGAGAAATGGAAGGTAGTCATGGCAAGGGCTGGAGTGTTATCTAAAGGCCATCATGTGTATATGGATAACTACTACACAAGTCCTGAACATTATTCAGAACTGAACATTCTGAATACATATGCATGTGGAACTTTGCGAGTAAATCGGATCGGCACTCCAAAGGCAGTTTAGTTGAAAAGGAAGATGGATGAGGGGAAATGCGTGTATCGTACTAATGACAATATGTTAGCATTAAAATTTAAAGACAAGCGTGACGTCAGCATGTTGACAACAATTCATGGTGCCAACATGAGGGTGCTATGGAAAAGGAAGCATGGCAGATATGGGAAATATAATTTACATAGAGTTATAGTTCTTGTACACTGCACGCACTTTTAGGCATTGTACTTTACCATTGTATGAAGGTTCAATAAATTCCATCCAGTAGTTTTCAAGTTATAGTAAGGACAAAAGTATGACAACAAAAAAAGCATAAAAAGTGATTAACTCTTTATATATCAGTTTAGTTAGAAGTAAGGTATCTTAAGTAATGAATTTCTATCATCCCGGGTAACGTTACAAATTGACAGTATTACCATTTTATGTCATTTTTGCATTCTGACGAAATGATGCGTCAGGCACGAACCCATAAAACTAATAAAAGTGATATGATTTTCTATGCTTATCCTAAATCATTGTGACCACGCTTCGTGGCGTTGATGAATTTATGAACATAAAACCTGCATTAAAAACGGGGATGTTTTAGGGTGGTGGCGTATGCTTCGATGGATTGAGTGTAACTTTTTCTGCGATTATCACAAATTGAAATTATTTTAATCACAAACATACAGATAAAGTGAAGTGTGCGCTAGCGGTGCCATGTTTTTGAATGGTACGACAGAGTGTTTTACTTAAATTGAATTGTTATCTCCTTACCTAAGTGAATGTTTGCATTTTATTTGTGAAACGAAAAATGCTCACAAGGCAATCACTGTGCGTTCGTAAAAGTAAGACATGATTCATCATAGCAAACAGATCTTTGTTTTTGATAATTCATATAATTTTCCGGTTTAGCTGCAGTTTTTGCATCGTCATGTCGTAATGTATTTCTTTTATAGACGTACTAAATAACCAAAATACACTTAGCATGTCTTTACAGTGACTTTGCCTTTATCCAGAGCAGTGTGCACCATTCACAAAAAACGTTTGTGGTTTTAAACCATATAATTTATTAGATGGCATCAGCTATCAAGTAACATATTGAATAAGACATAAATGTTATTTGTATGTATACATATTAAATAATTCGAATGTGGGGATTTTTGTTATTTTGTTTATTTGTTCGCTTAAATAAGTTGTTAAGATTTTTAATTTTTATTAACCAATTATAGTTAAAGTATATTACACTGATTTTATTCCAGAATATACACTTAGAAACATTTACCTTGGTTTTGATAAAGTGATATGAATAAAAAAAAAGCAATGCATTTAACTACATTTAGTTTTAACAAATTCACTGCAAAGAAGTGATGTGTGAAAAGTGATCGTTCTATTTTTGTTGTAAATAACTATATATATTAGATTGAAAACTGTTTAACTTATTTTACTTAAACATGCTCAAACTAACACACCCTTGATAATGTATAACGACGGATATGATGTACATATATATTGTCTTTTAATCATTCTATCTCCACCGCCACATGTACGATCATGTCCTCTAAAATAAGTTTATTAAGTTTAAGAACTATAAAGCATAATTTGTTAAACCAAAGAACACTCATTGGATATAAACCAACATTTTTCTTTCATCTTTGCTTGATCTATGTTAATCAATTAAGAAGTGCATTAATTATTTAAAGTAATCAATTCAGTTATCAGTTTATTCAGTAGTAAATAACTAGAAATACATTACATGGTATGCAAATATAAAATTAAATTTAAACCTACCTTCGTTGAACTGTGCCAAAACCTTGCAATAGTTAATTCCGCTTCGTAAGGAAAGTAAACTTCAAATCAGTCCAAATTTCACAAATGAAACTTTTAAAGCATTAATGACTCTATGATGGTCAGAAACACAATGCAATAAAATGGATAAGGTGGTTCAAAATATAATCGATTAGCACAATACTGAAAAGACGAAACTGATATTTTTAAAAAGACATTTAAACCAATCAATAACGCGATTAAGCCTAGCTCCGCCTACCATATTGATTATCCAATACGATGAGTCGTTGTGTGAGTAGAACACGCTAATACGGGTGGGAGTAACTTCGGTGCGCTACCGTATTATGACTAATAATAAAATGTATCATTTTTCATCGGCTTGATTTTCAATGCTGGTGATGTTCATTTGCCAAAACATTGTGGTTCTCCTGAGTTTGTAATGTATCCGATTTCACAAGAACAAATTTGTTGTGATGGTTAAATGATTTTAAATCAGCGTTAATCGAACTAGTACAAGGGGAAGGTTTGGTACGGCTATAGTTTTCACAAAATAATATCAGAGGGATGGTTATGAGTTTGTTAATAATATCAACAACAAAACGATTTGAATTGTAAACAAAAATAGCACTGATACATTCAGTTATAAATAACCTAAAAATATAGTATTGATGTATTTAAGATATTGCTTGCTCATTGCGATTGTAACTAGATGGTCTGTTTTAAAAATTCATCCACTCGTCTGTGTTCATTGCCTTGAGATTGCTTGAAGGACACTGTTAAATGATCTCATATTCTAATTGTAATGATCTTTAAATTTCATGCACAACATTGTGCCTATCTATTACATTAAATAACAAAACGATTAAACAGCTTAGAAAAGAATAAATAAAGAAATGAAATTATTCTTTTTAATTGTTTCTTTTCGAATGTGGAGTAGATATACTTAAACGTAGGTTTGTACCACTTCTTTAAAAAATCAGCCACTAAAACACAAACCAATCAAATCAACCAACAAAACTATAAGATATGCTTAAAAATTGGTTTGTAATATTTTATTTAAAAAATCAGCCGCTAAAACACAAACCAACCAACCAAATTAACAATTAAATAATAAGAAATATAGATAGATAAAACGGACAAAAATAAATAAATAATTAAATGATACTTCATGGAAATCAATTCATTTGTTGAAAGTAAAACCTAAAGATGAATTACTTTTTTAAGGTGATCAGAATAGAAGCCACCTGCATTTAAAAACAGTTGCACGATCACGTTTATTTCGCCATACCTTGTTTAAAATCGTCTTTAATCTTTTCATCATCTCGAAAAACAATTACGTTCGCTTCCTCTTGTTTATGACGAACGTTTGTTAATTCCCATCTGCATCGAACGAAATTGCAAAATGACAGACCCAGTAGCCCCAAAACCTAACATAGTCTGATGTTTTGATATCAACATTGAACTGCCATAAGAAAGGAACGACATCTTGTGGACACATGCATGGTAGTATATAAAAACGTAGATTAAATTGTTTGTATTATAGGGGCAACCCTCTCAACTAACGGCCAGTCTGTGGACTTAAGAGACACCATGGTTGATGAATATCTTAACTTCCGATTCATATTCCTCATGCCGGGTCTGTCCATATCTTTCATGCCGGGTCGATCCATATCCTTCATGCCGGGCCGATTTATATCCTTCATGCGGGGTCGATCCGTCTTGCATGCTGGGCCAATTCATTTCCGCCATACCACGCCGACTTATATCCTTCATGCCGGGCAGATTCATATCCTTCATGCCAGGCCGATTCATATACTTTATGCCAGGCCGATACATATTTATAGTGCCGGGCCGATACATATTTTTGGTGCCGGGCCGATACATATCCTTCATGTCGGGCCGATTCATATCTCCCATGCCGGGCCGATTCATATCATTCATGCTGGGCCGATTCATATCCTTCACGCCACCCATTCATATCCTTCATGCCGGATATATGGCAGAAATGCAATGTGTATCCATCTGTTTAAATTGCCGCTTATTCAACAACCGGTGGGCTCGGGCCTTCGACGTTCCACCACGTAGGAAAATGCCTTAATCACTAAGCCAAGGCAATATATGTACAGTCGAACCCCGTTGGATCGAACTCCCAGGGGCGGACGAAAATACTTTGAGTATCGCAAATTCGAGCAAAGCGGGAATGCATAAAAATATTTCAAAAAAATCCAAGGAGCAAAGCATCTGTCCTTTACATCCAGTTCGGGCCAACGAGGATCTCGAACCAAGCGATTTCGAGCCAACGGTTCCAGTTCTTGACTGTAGAGGTAACTTTAATAATTTCGCTATTGGCAAACCCAAAAGGAGAATGGATACAATGCATGTACAGAGTCAACCCCCATTGATACATACATGCACAGGCATCGATATAGTCTGCTTTGATACCTATCTGTTAGTACCAATTTGTGGTGTTTTTGTATTTTCACGAAAATGCCAACAAGAGGCGGATACACTGTAACACAGGCATGGTATTCCTGAAGATTTGTATGATTGTCTGTTCTTGCATTGGGACTAATTTCGCTATAACAGATGGTTAAATGTTTAGTTTTAATAAAAGAAAGAAAACACTGTGTTTTTTCTTTATTGGTTTAATACTCATAAACTAGTAAAGCCCCCTGTGTTACGCTGAGCATTCTAAGGCTGGTACTCAGACATGTATTAACAAATATATGTTTATTTATATGGAATCTGCCTCTGTTTTATGTTCCTCATTCTCTGTCTGTTAGGCCTTGAATCTGTGCCTCAAAACGTGTCCATCGTTTATGTGTTGGCTGCTTGGCTTGTTGCTGTAGTTTCCATTATATTCTACAAACAAACATACAAGAAACAGACAACACAACATATGGTCAACATTAGTTCAATTAAAAGTCCATCAATAAATTAGGGGCCATAGAAATTATGCCGAATGTACATAAGAAATCCAGGTGGATTGAAACGGTTTAAAGCTGCCCTCACTCAGATTGACCATTTTGACAACTTATTCTCTTCTTGGAATGAGCCAATATTTGCGTAAATGTCTTGAAATAAGTGATTCAAGACTGCTGACAAACGATCAGAACGCAGTCATATTTACGTTCCAAAAAGCATATTGTATGGTTAAAAGCGTTACTAACGCTTAAGAAAAAATGAATTTTTTGCAGTTTCAAACAATTGCGATCTGTTCTAGTGTGAGTTATTTTACATGAATGGATTAAAGCATTGATACCAAATCAGCTGATTCTGAGACAAAACCCAAAAAAATGTCAAAAGTGTCAATCTGTGTGAGGGCAGCTTTAAATATGTGCTTAAATATATATCTAGATTTATTATAACAAACAATGTTTCATTATGTCGTTTTTGTAGACAAACCAGTGAACGTATGTACTGTGTGCTTTTCTATGGATTAGAAACAGTTGTTGCAAAGTAATAGTATCGTGTCCAAGAGTTATTATCTATGAGCACAAGCAAAAGGGTGGTCATCATATTCACATAGTGGTTATTAAATCTTCCATGTGCTAATATATCGTACCAGTGAATGACACCACACACAATGGAATGAACAAGATAGTAAATTTGTTAACTGTCACACAGTCAATGAATTACAAATGAACTATTGACTGTCACAAAAAGCCAAGGTCCCGAGGTACACCCCTGTTTAACACCTTTATTCTTCATTAGTAGTATCTCTTCAATCTGACACCATGACATTTTGAATATACGGATCTTTGTGGATTATCGCTTCAAATCTGAAAAAGAAGACAAGAGAAATATCAGTATAAATTATCTTTTCGTGCAAAGGAAAAGAAATAAACGTTAAAATTGTAAGTTTTGAATAAAAGACCGTGTGCTTGCCTATTAACGATCGAAATTATCAAAATGTTTTACCAGACTACAGTTCAATGGATACCATGTGAAAGCTGTCATTTGTAAACTTATTGCTAAATGATATGACTTAAGGTTATGCGTTACGAACCACCCAGTTAGCTATGTGAAACACCCGATAGTGTAGCGAACGTCCGAATCCTGTTGCACTCAATTAGCTGCGGTTTCTGGCACCGAATTAACACATACTTTAGCATTATGTTTACCTTCATTCTTACTCTGATAATGTTTTGTATTGTTCATACATTAGCAAGTGTTATAATTCTCAATTATTTATCATCAGCCGTTGATCAGCTTTTGCACCGGGTTTGACATTGCGTGAGGACAGAAGAGCTATTGTCCATCGCTTCATGGTCATCGAACGTAAACCCAAAACTTCAAGGTACGTCACGGCATCACCAAGAACATCCCACTCGCATGCGAGCGTTCCAACATGACTAAAGATGAAGGAATTTCACTTATAGTAGATAAGAAACAAGTTAATGAGATGCCAGGTTTGGGACAGGTGTCAAGAGAATAGGACATCGTGAGTGAAAGTCCTTCTGCACGCAAACCCTCAGACAAATGTGAAAATGTAATTGATTTCAGGTAAGAAAAGAACGTTAGTGGATTGAATATGTGTTTGTCTACCATTAAATGAAAGATGAAAATCGCCACCATTTCGCATTAACGTTTTGAAATATAGATATTCCATTTGGATGTATATGTTTTCATTATAAATTTACAATGAAAAATGAATACATAACTTAGGCATTAGGTTTCCCGTTTCTGTTGTATAGTGGTGTTTTACGTATCGTTTTTTGACTGTAAGCCTTTGCTCATTACAAACTGGGTGTTAAAATGCTGACTGTTTTATTTTTACTAATTACATTAGTTAGGTCTTTTAGACATCTGTAGCACATATCCGAACAAAGCCAACATTGAACTTAGAAAACAAACTTCACCTAACAATGACAGTGAAGAGATCACTATTAAAAGGGAGAATGAACATTCATGAACAAACTCCTTGATCGCAGACAGTACCAATGGAGATGCTATCAAGCACACATTAGAGACATTTATGGCCAAGATCACACACATACCAGTGTGTATATGGTCAATAAATACATCTGACCTATCGAAACTACGCTACGGCAATTTTCAGCATATGGTCAAAGGCTTAGAGCTTGTCTTTCAGTCGTCGATACTTGGGATCAATATTTAACGATGTCATGCTTGACTTGATGAAGTTGCGAGATGTCAAGAGGTGACAAAAGCATGCATTCCTGGGGATATGAAGATAATTCATTTTAGTACAGCTACTGCTCTATAATAAATAGTTGTTAGCAAAGTATCTCTTTTCTATTTTTATGGTGTAAAGTGTTGTTTTCGGCTGTAAAAAGTCGCCCCTAGTTTCGTCCAAATTGCAGTCATTTGGGTTCTGGTCCTTTCGGATTATCTAATATGACTTAGCGATTCTTGCAAATATTAAACAACTAAGGCCGATTGGGCGGGTGTCGGGTAGTTGACAAGAGTTGGTCCATTACTGTCAGTCATTGAACAGTGGTAAAGGTATAGATACTGTAGGTTAGTTTCAATTGTGCTTCTGCTGGATCTCGCTCAAAACTATATTTATCTTACTAAGCGAACTGTTGTTAGAATGTGTCAAAGATTAACGTCAATAATGTTTAAGTGTACTCGGAAGAATGACAAACAGGAGGTAATTATTCGCACCCAGACATAAATGGATCTATAACAAGATATGGAACATAAAACGTATGAAAAATAGACGCTTCAATACTTTATCAAGCCAGGGCCAAACAATTCCAGTCCGTTAAAAATGGTATCCTAATAGATTCAACCACAAGTTGCCTTGTCTTTAGATGTATGATTGCAGGAAATTTCTTCTTCTTCTTCTTCTTCTTCTTCTTCTTCTTCTTCTTCTTCTTCTTCTTCTTCTTCTTCTTCTTCTTCTTCTTCTCCGTCTTTTGGGCGTAATAATTATCTATTTTTCTCCTAAAATAAACAAAAAATTAACGTGTGCGATTAAAGGGGGTGGAGGGGGCGCCGAGTTCGTCCTCGCTCGCCCTGGATACGCCAAGGATCCATCATCGCCTTTACATAACTATAATAAAGTACTTCTAGATAATATTTTGCAAAACAAGCAGTAGTCGTAATACATCAGATTACAAAATAATTATCAAGTATCGTTAAAAGTGTCAAAAAGCATAAACATATAAGTACGAAATGGTACCGTTGAGAGTGGCGCACACTCAGACTATGACTTTATCTCAATATTTTATATCAATTTGTCAAATATGATGAGACATTGAATGATACATCAATTTACAAAGTATGTGATTTTGGTATGCAGTATACGTTTTATATATTTTACTATATCATTAAATGTTCTGTTTGGTTTACATAATCATTATTTTATAAATTTGTCGATTATTTGGTTCAATAACCATCTTAAATTTCGCTTAACTTGAAGAGTAGAATCTGAGTTTTGTGAATAGTCTGTAAAAATAGTTGACCAATAGACTGCATTGAACACTTAAGCTTCTCTTAGGATAAGGCTAAGTATAATAAGTATAATTTTGAATACAGCCCCTGTTTCACTGAAGTAGTGACAATAACAAGTATATTCTGGAACACATATATTTGGGAAGCCAACATTATTATCAGGTATATGCAGTCTCTGATGGATTGACACTGTTTCTTTTCCACTATGTTCTACGTGCAACATTGCCAACGTTGTTCAAAGCGGTTTCTAATTTGCAAGAATCACCAAGTGGTCTGAACATATATATAAGTATGATCCCATAAACAGATACTAAATCTAAGTTAAACACTAAAATGTGCTCACAGAAAAAACACTGAAATGTGCTCACAGATTATTCTAATATTGATTTTAGTTCGATTTTTTTAAGACAGTTGAACATATTAAGAATCGAAATTGAGTTAGTACCATGTTAAGAAACCAGTACCATGTCCTTTTGCGAGGCTTTGAGATCTTTCCACTGGTAGTGAACGAACCCGTGACCTCTGAAGGTATAGCGCTTGAAAACTCCTCTCATGGTAGGGATGGAACCTGTGACCTCTGGACATATAGTGCTTAAACACTCCTCTACTGGCTTGGATCAAACCCGTGACCTCCTTGGTGACAAGCTGAAACCTATACCACTATTCTTTAAATCGTGACACCAAGATTATACAGCCATCAATCAAAACAACACTTTACATGTACGTGGCGCATGTGTGTCTCTACGTTTGGGCCCTTGCCTTGTGAATCTAAACTGGTTTTATTTTAGAATATTCGATTAATGAGATTGTCCCTGTAGTTTTCATTGAATTATTAATAAGATTGTCCCTGTAGTTTTCATTAAATTATTAATAAACATGTCCCTGTAGTTTTCATTAAATTATTAATAAGCTTGTCCCTGTAGTTTTCATTGAATTATTAATAAGCTTGTCCCTGTAGTTTTCATTAAATTATTAATAAGCATGTCCCTGTAGTTTTCATTGAATTATTAATAAGCTTGTCCCTGTATTTTTCATTAAATTATTAATAAGCTTGTCCCTGTAGTTTTCATTAAATTATTAATAAGCTTGTCCCTGTAGTTTTCATTGAATTATTAATCAGCTTGTCCCTGTAGTTTTCATTGAATTATTAATAATCTTGTCCCTGTAGTTTTCATTGAATTATTAATAAGCTTGTCCCTGTAGTTGTCATTGAATTATTAATCAGCTTGTCCCTGTAGTTTTCATTAAATTATTAATAAACTTGTCCCTGTAGTTTTCATTGAATTATTAATAATATTGTCCCTGTAGTTTTCATTGAATTATTAATAATCATGTCCCTGTAGTTTTCATTGAATTATTAATAAACTTGTCCCTGTAGTTTTCATTGAATTATTAATAAGCTTGTCCCTGTAGTTGTCATTGAATTATTAATCAGCTTGTCCCTGTAGTTTTCATTAAATTATTAATAAACTTGTCCCTGTAGTTTTCATTGAATTATTAATAATATTGTCCCTGTAGTTTTCATTGAATTATTAATAATCATGTCCCTGTAGTTTTCATTGAATTATTAATAAACTTGTCCCTGTAGTTTTCATTGAATTATTAATAATCTTGTCCCTGTAGTTTTCATTGAATTATTAATCAGCTTGTCCCTGTAGTTTTCATTAAATTATTAATAAAATTGTCCCTGTAGTTTTCATTGAATTATTAATAATCTTGTCCCTGTAGTTTTCATTGAATTATTACTGAACTTGGCTTGGTTTAATAACAAACTTATCGTAATTCATTACCAACATTTAAATTAAATTTGTTTGTAGTTTGATAATGAAATATGTTTAGTATGTTATTGTGGTTCAGGGCGATAAGAAATAATATTTCTACATATCACGAAAACTACAATAATACGTAAATACAGACCTACTCACATCGCCATGTATTAAAATTTTGGAAAAACAGCCATAAGTAATTTATTACAAAGTCATGGGAATAAGCCCGATCACAAACGCATTTAGGACACTTATAGATGTTGGTATTCATATATGTTTTATGGAGCGTTGCTAATTTACATACAGAACCTATGAGTAACAAGTAGATATAGTTATCTTGTAAGTTTGTCATCTAAATACATTAAAAAATCTATTTGGATCTGGTTGATCGGTTTCAGAAACATTTATAAGAATATATATTACTGAAATGATTGCCCTGAAAGGAGATGTAACGTTATTATGGATGCTCAATTTACCAGCGATTATACAAATTCAGCCAATTTTGTCATAATCATCACAAATGATGTGAACTTCATTGTCGACAACAGTGTTTATCCAGATACCTTTGATTTGGGATAAACATACGATTCATTAGAGCATTCAAAGAAATTGAATTAGTGGTAAATTAGAAAGACCGCTTTGCCTTCAGGCTGCAATCCAAAACTTGAAACGATAGCAATACATTTATCAGTTATAATCTTTGTCTATGACGTCTTATTTCAAATATTTTACGAAATATTTGGCGTAATAAATAAAGGTTTAGATGGTGATTGTCAACATCTGAAGTTTTTATGCCGCTCAATATGTCAACTTGTGTGCCTTAAATTTCCATGTGGAAAGGCACGTTCCCAGGTAAAAGTAACTGTGGGCTTTCAAACACAAACTGAATAGATATTTGCTATCTATTTAGACTATCTGAGTACCAAGAGTCCCTTGGTATTTTATTCCTGAAATCACAAAATATGCATGCATTAATATAGGATTAATACACATTTTTGAGGTCGTTACCATCTGCAAAGGCCCGCAAAATGGATTACAACCCGAGTGCGTAGCAAACACACATCAGCTTGCCAGGAAAAGACAACAACATATGTAAGTTAGATGCGGTTTATTTAATTTGTTGATATTTGTTTACAGCTAAATATGCTGACATGTGTTTTTGTGCCAAAGTTGGCATCGTTGACACACTTTCGGTCAGAAACAAGGTCGCTCAGCTGCCATTCTTATGATGCGAGCCCTGAAAGCGCTTATGTAAAACAAAAAAGCCGGTCATTAACGGCACGTAAATTTACTGAATAATGCATGGTTTCTACAGATTACGCCCGGTTTTTTTTTTGCGTTTTAACACGATAACGGACCGAAAACACACATTTTATGCAATAATTCAGTTAAGCATTTTCATTAGAGCTTCATTGCTAAGACAGACAATATAAAGCTGGTATGAACTTACATGGTTAAATTCTTTCAGTGTGTCCATTCACGTGTATGAATAAGTGATTATTGTGGGCTTTGATTTTTTTGTCTAACTTCCCACTTAAAGATTTTATGTTCGATCTTGTCTTTGATCAGGTTGCATTTTAACAATTTCATTTTCGTCCAATACTGTCATTGTGGCCATATAAGAGGTCGTGTGTGAATCACCTTGCTGTGACTTAATTGTTATCTGGTTTGTCTCCTGGTTAAATGTTTGTTTCTTGTTTGTTGATTGCTTGTATCTTGTTTGTCTTGTAAGTTGTATGCTTTTCTTTCGTGTGTATCTTGCTTGTCTCTTGTTGGTTATATGTTTTACTTTCGCGTGTTTCTTGCTTTTCTCTTGTTGTTGGTTGGCTGGTTTTCTTTCGTGTGTTTCTTGCTTGTCTCTTGTAGGTTGTATGGTTTTCTTTCGTTTGTTTCTTTCTTGTATCTCGTTTGTCGTGTAAGTTGTATGTTTTTCTATCGTATGTTTCATGCTTGTCACTTATTGGCTGTATGCTTGTCTTTCGTGTGTTTCTTGCTTTTCTCTTGTTGGTTGGCTGGTTTTCTTTTGTGTGTGTCTTGCTTGTCTCTTGTTGGTTGTATGCTTTTCTTTCGTGTATTTCTTGCTTGTCTTTTGTTTGTTGTATGATTTTCTTTCGTGTGTTTCTTGTTTAACCTCTTTCTGGTTGTATGTTTGTCTTTCGTGTGTTTCTAGCGTGTCTCTTGCTGGTTGTATGTTTGTCTTTCGTGTGTTTCTAGCTTGACTCTTGCTGGTTGTATGTTTGTCTTTTGTGTGTTTCTAGCTTGACTCTTGCTGGTTGTATGTTTGTCTTTTGTGTGTTTCTTGCTTGTCTCTTGTTGGTTGTATGTTTGTCTTTTGTGTGTTTCTTGCTCGCCACGTGTTTGTTGTATGATTGTCTTTATTGTATTTTTGCTTATTTCTTGTTGGTTGTATGCTTTTCATTCGTGTATTACTTGCTTGTCACATGTTGGTTGTATGATTTTCTCATGTCAGCCGTTTGTTGGTTGTATCGTTGTGGCCGCCCTTTAAGCAACGTTTATTGGCCTTTAACAGTAACTTACACTATATCATCGTTGAAGAGAGGTTGGAAAGTATGTACTTCTCCCATTCAGCCTCCTACCATGTTCTTACAATCAAATTCATTTCACTCTAAATGTATTAATATTGCAGATCATTGGCCAAAGCAAGACGACATGTACACATATACTGTTGACATAAAGTACCCCCCCCTCCCTACCCCCCCCCCCCCCAAAAAAAAAAAAAAAGAATAAAAAAAACAACAATAAAAACAAAACAAACAAAAAACATTCTGCTGTGGACTAATGCTGTCTTGTTTTTTATACAAATGTGCGCTATGCAAGTTGATAACAAACAAAAAAATATGTAAATATATCTACACTGTATCAATATTATTCAATATTTCTCAATGAGTGTTTTTAGTTGAGTTCGAGGGAGACGAATGGTACAGAAACAATACGCAGTTTACAATACAAAGCCGTTTAAAAATGTCAGTGTTTTTCTTTTGACAATCGTTTAGTTTTTTTTCTCTCACAGCCGCTAACAATGTTGTCATTAATTGTTCATGTACAATATACACAATACTTTCACATTGGAGTAGCGTAAGGCAAACTGATACACCTGAATCACAATAAGTGATCAAAGTCCTTCTCCAAAGACAGTGTTTACTTGTCTGGTCACCCCATTTATAGGTTCTTCCTCTCGGTTTGGATATCACCTTCGTGATAAAGATGAATTGGAGAAACAACGATTTCATTTATTCAGTAAGGAACTAGCACGCTATATATGAGGATGGGAACCTTGAAACGTTTCCATTTCACACGATCACTCATTTCCTGTTTTGGTACAGCTTACGAGTTACGCAGTCTCCTTTTCCAACTTCTATTACAGTAGATTAAATGTTTAAGATCAATTGCAATACATTTAGCAAGATAACTCTACCTTTCATATTAGATAATTTCGATAGTATACATACATGTTTGGGCAAGCGTGGTGTTGTACGTGCATACACTGAGTTAATCTAAGTGTGAACTCCTGTTTCTCTGACAGTTCCAAGGCGGTAACCCAAGCGTGTGTTAATACATATACTTTGATTCATTTCAGGTCAGTCTGTTTTGCTTTAGTGTTTTTTTTTTAGTTTAAACATTATATATTTAACAAAGAGTGTGAAGAACAATATGATAACCAAACTCAACAAGCCGGACAAGTGGCCTTTCTCCAGGTACTCCGGTTTCCCGACACAACACAAGACCACACTTTGATTCGCATTGTATATGGTGCGTCTCTCATGTACGTGGCTGTATGACCTTTAGTTTTGCCTTGCAACAAAGTCGTCTTAGTTTTTTTATTGCTGGTTTAGTCCCTGTAGGTGACATTGTATTATTATGTTAAGCTGTTTGCACAGGCGGCAACACTTCCATTTACTATTAATAAACAATTTGGAACCTCACATAGCGTTGCTGTTGAATGTTTGTTCACTGTCTTTGTCAATTTTGGCTGCATGTTGGGAATAACCTAACATTCCTTTTTGTCCCGGTGGTTTAATCAAAACTAGATCATGTGCATTGTGTTGACCTTCTGTTTGGTAACGGTTATTATTGCTTCTTTCTTGATTAACATCTTAGTAAGGTAATATTGTCCTGACCTTTGTCTCATTAACTCTTTTCTTTCCATGTTTACTCTTCTTTAACGAGCTGTAATGCTGATACAGCTTGCACTGTAATGGGAAACTAAAGAAAGCATGGTGGTTTGCAAGTGAGCAGACACCGACAGATTCATGTAACGTCTTGCGGTCCGTTGACATTTGTTCCCATATCATAAATACGGCATAGGTTACATTTTGTAACCTACACTTGGTGGAAATTGAAAGCCCGATCGAATAGTTGAGACAGTTAGAAGCATGTGAACAACTATTCCGTGCATGTTTGGGACTTTCATGTATCAGGTGCCGACAAGCTCAACTTTTTAACGGTTGCAGAAGTGGTTTTGATACGTAAGGTTATGTAGGTCAGTGGTACGCTGGAATTCCTGTGGTTTGTGCTAAAGACCGTTTTTGCTTTATTTGTATCAAATCAAGGTCCTCACTCAAATATGTCAATATGTAATGATTTGAACGTTGGATTCAGAAAATGTCTCATTAGGCTGAAACCTGTCCAGATTTATTATGAGACAAATGTTCAGAGTATCTGAAATGTTATTTCGTCATTTCATAACAAACTTGGTGATTCGTGAGTATGACAAATAAGCCAATTATATAATGGAAAATACAGGGACAAGCCAAAAACATAAGCCATAACCTAGTTCAGAGGTACTAATATAAAGACCTAACGGACATTCCATGAAAGAGACACAACGCCATAATACTACACAGACAGATACAATATATATTTAAACAGTAAGCTAAATATTATCAAATGTTGGTGTTAAGATTGTTGTTGCCTTGGAAAAGTCAACGAGACATATGTACACTATGGGCTGAACTGAATTGATAGGTATTCAACACAACACGTGTTCCAATATTCATAAATAGTGTGGTTTCAGCCAGGTGTTGAAAGGGAAGGGTGCTGCCAAAAATAGACAGGATGCTATGGGGAAAAAGGCACATTGTATTGGGTAATGAAAAACTTGAACATAATGATTTTTTAAGAAAATGTTAAAAATTATGATCAAACAAAGTAATACAAGATATCAAATGCCAAAAATTACCAAAAAAAATTATTTATTTATAATCATAGTAAAAGTTTTAATCAAAAGAAATGAGATATTTCATTATTATAAGAAGTTCATTCCCTGAAAGTAGAAAGTTGCCAATGCTGGTCTCAATGAGGACAGAAGGGTGCTACCAAAGAGGACAGGGTGGAGCAACCTTCCATTTCTCTTTAACCTATAAATAACAATAATTTGAATGCAAATATTGGGCAGTAACAAACATAGTATTAATTATTTATTAAAACAAATATATAATGCTTCTCTTATTATTGTTCGTTTTTTGTAACGTTTCCTTGTTCTTGTTCAGTGTTTGTTAGGCCTTGTACCATGTGCCTCTAAATATATGGGCTTCTGTTCTGAAAGTTTTCATTTTATTAATAGTATATTCACACTCCCAAAAGTCCGTCTTTATTCATTATGTATAATGTCTGTTACAAACAACTGTTAAACTGTCCGCCTCAGTGTTTATGCATTGTGTGAGTTTCCTCCAACAAGTTTCACAAACATGTTTAATTGCAGGTACAGAAGTGTTTGTCCTTACATTGTTTGCCAAACAATATTTTTTACTTGTATACCCTTGAAGGTTCTCGAAATGAAAACGTACATCAATTAAAAGATGCATGACAAAAAAGTTTGTGGATACATTAACTTTTATAGATTTATAGTGTGAATGAATATATTTTTGCAGGAAATGATACATCAGGGGAGTAATTGTATATTGTTGCAAGTCATATTTTTCTACAGATTTTGAAATATTGTTATATTCCCCTTCCAGTAAATTGATTACAACACAGCATGTCAATGCATATTTTCGGCCGTTTTGTAAGTGAAGTGTTGAATTTCAGGCCATATAAACTGCACCATTTCTCGTTTCCCTGATACCTCTTACATTGTGTCCTAGACGAAAAGAGGTAATCCCATGACTTTATCTTCCATCGAGATCTTGTTTTCACTATATATCAATGCCACATTATACATCAGCTAGGCTTTCCACCCAACATCGGTACCCGGTTACCTATATAACTGATTCGTTCGGAGGGTCATGAGACCCCCACAGTGAATATACTCAGCTTCATTGCGTAATTCAATAACTATTTATAGTTTATAATTAGGTGATTTTGCTGTTACAAAGCCAGATAAACATTGCAAGTACAGTGAACCACAAGTTCTTTTCCAAATCGATGCGACATCAATAAACAATACTAGTAGTTTATTTGTCTTCGTATTGAGCTTCGTCAAATTATTAAGATAAGATACATTGTGATAGCGTTCTTTTTAAACGTATTGAGTGTTGTTTTTTATTCTGAAGCTTGTTTGAACATGGGGTGGTATTCAATATTCAACTTTATTCAATCTTATGGTCATACATCATTGACTTCATTCTCTGCATAGGTCCGTTATTTATAACGAGTAGCTACATCGTTCTTAGATGCAATAAAGACCAATACTGAATATCATCACAGCCAAACTTTTAAATTTCACCTATCTGGGTCAGGTAAAAACTCATCCAGGGGCCGATTTCTCAAAACTTCTTAAGTCTGTTATAACACGATTAAGCTAAGTTCACTATTTCTGTTCTTTTTATAATTTGTGAAAAAGTTACTTTTTGGAAGTTGGTTGACTGTTTATTGATGTTATCTGTCTGATAATTACGAAAAACCTAAGTTTTAATGATTAAACTTAAATTTAAGTAGAAAAATTGCTAAACAAAGCTACTTAAGACTGTTAAGCTTAAGAAATCAGGGCGCGGACTATTTTTCATTTGTTTATGCAGTAGGATCGAAAGAAAGTTTGCAATCAATCCTTACATTCACATTTTACACTCTGTATGTTTTTGTTGTTGTTTTCGTTTTACATCATACAGTACTAAGGTATTTTAAATGTGAGCCTTCTTACGTTAACTAACATCGTCGGCAACCACGGTACTTTCTTCCGTTACACTTCATACATAGCGTACTGTACATCGGGAGTATCCTAGTCTATCAATTATAAACAGTAAAAGTTTGAATTAACACAAATGATGAAAAATTCTACGAAAGTACCTAAACAACGAGAAGCTTTTTATAGTTGTTGTGTTATCATTTCTTAATTTCACTGAACACAGTGTGTGTAGAACACGTGACAAATTGCGTCATAAATGCAACGTCGGACGGTAAGATTTTGCTTCGAATGAAGACTTTGATCAAAGATAACTTCACTATTTCTTCACCATTTTAAATGAAACATAGCGCGGTCTACGCCGCTTACGGAGCCCATAAATGCATTGTTTAGTAAGTAGTTAAATGTTTATCACTCAAAATTTATGTTTGTTATAAATAAGTATATATTGATTTTGAATAAGAGTGTCACTTTTTAAAACCGCTTCTACTTCTTTCATCGAAGGGTATTCTATAAAGTCGAATCAGTTTTCGTGCAAGTATTCTTTAATGACGTCTTATGACACTGACCGTTTCTTGAGGAATTCATTGTTTCATGCCTTCATAATTGAATACATATTTTCGTCCGGGTGACAGATATCTAATTCATGAACTCATTTCGAAGTATCGTATTTGACACCTTGACAAAACACCCTCACTGACCGTTACATTAGGCAATAAACGGGCTGGTCCTGTTTCTAATTATAACTTTCGTTTTCATCCCCGAAGGTTTAAAAGTCTTTGGATTGTTACTTGATTCGCTAATATCACTTGAGAATGAATTGCCACTAGGAAAATGACCCCTGTCTGCTATTGTTTGCCTTTTTTGACATCTACAGGCTCGTCTTGGTAACGCCCAACGTGACAAAGTATTACGAAATACTCGGTCTAGAATAATGGCGAAAAGTTTGTATCGTCATCAACTGTCAGACCAGAAAGTAAAGGTGTCTTTAATTGAATGTTGTGGAAATGGTCCCGTTGTCCTGGCATCGCTGTCTTGGAAAACAAACATACGACTACAGGACAATTCATAAAACAATTTCAATCTCAGCTGGGAAACGCCTAATAAATACGATATACTATTACGATATACTATTACCATAGTTATGCAAAAAAGGTTAAAGATGTAATTTAAACTTAAACACTTATAAGTTAACGATTTAAAGACAAAATGTTATTGTACATTGATTATAAAGTACAAGAGCTGGGTTGTTTCCGGAATTATTTATACAATGGCAGAGAGATGGGTTAAAGTAATGCTACTTTTAGTTCATTTCACGGCATAATATATGATTTCCCCATCAATGGAAGTTTCATGATGCTTGTTCCGACTAGGCTTACAAAATTGATTGTGCTCTTTTGCCATGATTACTATTTTGGACAAGTGTGAGGTAAAGTTATCTTTGTTAACCATCTTAACCCTGCAGGGAACTATTTGTCTAACTGACCTTTCCGAAGCGGCAACCCTAGCATTTATAGACAACAGTATATGAATGTAAATGTAAAATGTGTTCTGTGGCATCGTATGACCCGATGAATGTATTTGAATTTCATGCAGTCTTGAATCAACTTTTAACTTGTTCGTTTCTGTAAGCTCCATTTTATTATTGATAGTATAGATATTTTTTACTTTGAACATAAGTATATACGAAAATAGGTATATATTATCTTTAGTTAGACTTAGATATGAAAAGGGTTGCAAAAATGCATATTTGATCGTGGTTACATAAGAAGTTGAGTTTTTTTTGTAAAAGATTTGGTTACAAAGATTTACTTATTGTGAAAACAATTGTTAAGTATGCTTCTTTGGGTTTAAAAAGTGTTCAAACAGAGGCGTTTTTTATGATGAATAGTGTTGTAAAAGATGCTTATTTTCGTTGGTGAAGGTTGTACAAGGTTTTTTTATTACGAAAAGGGTTAAAAATGATGCTTTTTTATCATGAAAAGGGTTAAAAATTATGACAATATAAAAACAGAGACATGCCTTTTGAACTTGCCTGTAGCCCAAAACAGATGCTTGGAGGACAACAAAAAGGGGTAATGGGAATCCATATTGTCAACAACGGTTCCCCAATTGTGTACGTAACGATCCCAGCTCATTGCATAACAATAGAAAATGAAAGTTAGACGATCCTTCGTGTGGAAAATATAATCCTCCCCTCTTTAAATGAGGCCATCATTAAAGGCCCAGGACAACAGCTGTTTATAAATGAGAATTTAATTACCAATGAGGAGATGGAAATTTAAATAAAGATCATATTGGACAATCGTCTAGTGTCATTGTTGAGACTTTGGAGAGAAAAATATCGTTAGGTCAACTTTTCCACAATGGTTCCACATCGATCCTGAAAATGTAATATGATATGTCAAGAATGACTGCAGGAAGAATTCAAGCGGTGAACTCGTTTGGTTCCTATCTCTTAGATTGGAACAGCAAAAATATGGTGATGCGTTCGTCACAATTTGTTCTTCTGCCGCCATTAATTAATAAGAGACTTATACAGTGTGTGCATACCACGTGACCAGTTACGTCATAATGCTTCGTCGGAAGGAAACCTTTTGCTTCGAATGAAGACTTGAAACAATGTTAACTTCACTATTTCTTTACCGTTTTAAATGAAACATTGCGCAGTCTACGCCGCTTATGGGGCCCCGCCTTCGATCTTTTACCAGAGTTTGATTGCGAATTTAGTTTCTTAAAACACTTCGACAATCTTTTTCACAAACGGCCGTCTGACGGAGCACTGTCAAAGCATTATTTTGGAAACAGGTTTGTCGAAGTGTTTAATGAAACTAGTCACCTTATCAAACTCCTGTAATAAAACGAAGGCGGGGCTCTTTAAGCGGCATAGATGGCCCTTTGTTACATAGAAAATAGAGTAGTGAAAGAAAAGTTATTTTGGATTTAAGTCTTCATTATAAGCAAAATGTTGCGCTCCGACGTAGCATATATGACGTAATGTATCATGTGGTATATACACACTGTTATAGGTTGCTAAATAACACTAACAGTCATTTTATAAAGACAAAATCTGACATTTATTTAAAAAATATTCGAAAACTCATATGGTTATGTCTTTTTCCTCAAAGCACGTTTTGCCTTATTTATATCGATAATCATGTTTAAAAGTTGCAGGAATAAAATTTACCAACCTATGACATCAAGATTGCAATACATTTGATAACATGTCCTCGTGAAAAATGTTGCGCCGTTGGTGTATTATTGTTATATTGGTTTGTCTTGTTGTGTAAGCGTTAGATTTGTTGCAGTATCTGCTGATGCTGTTGTTGTTGTTGTTGTTTATATGGTCGATGTTTTGTTTTATTTTGTTTTTAAATTGAAACTCTAATTCAAAATCAATACAAACACATGTATAACAAACATCACTTTTGGCTATTAAACCTATAACTACTTACTATATAATGCATTTATGGAAAATATTAATTACTGATAACAAAATTTTAACCGTTTATTTAATAGCAGAAAGCGCAAAAATATAAATTGATTGGTGAATGCTAAAAAAACTGCTGTGATCTACTATAGTCGCATAAGGTAGAAATAGCGTGTTTTATGCACTGACGTATTACTAAAAAAATATTGTCAAATAAAATCAAAAGCAAAACATTTAATCGACACTAAATTACGTTGTATACACACTAGAATGGACTGTCGACAAAACTAAAGAAATCAAGAAAATATAGATATGTATGCGTTCATTTAGCATATAGGATATATTTCTAAATACACATAATTCAAGGCATATACTAAACAAGGATATATCAAACGGACAACACATTAAAATAGATGAAGAGAACTTCATAGTTTTTACAAAAGTCGCTACTTTTGTGTCAGTCTGTACAAAAAGTCTGCAATAAATCACTTTACCTACCTGAGCGCAATTTGTAACAAATTGATGACACCGTGCCTCTCGGGTTACCATTGTGAGGACAAATGTCAGACGCTCAAAACAAACACCCGTACGGGACAACCCATCATCTTGCAACAGAAGACAAGATCTGACCGTCAGATAGCGGGTATAGGTTTCTGTCAATTACACCACAATACCAGTGACAGTTCACAAATGTTCGACCCTGTAATCACCGGTCTAAAATTAAGCAGTATTGCTCTTTAGGAATCTGAAAAATTTAAAGAAAGCAGTAACACAATATGACCTGCTTTTAATGACAATAGCAAAAGCGAAGAGCGCATGCGAGCTTAGGGGCGAGAGCTGTAATTAATACATGCATTAAACTACTCGGAGTAGTTAAGAAGATAGCAATTAATTTAGATTAAAAACCATATGAACGAAATCAGACGATGGTTTGAAAGAGTTAGAGCTGTTTTACATCATCTCCACCCATCATCTTCTTAGTTTCTACAACTGACACGGGGTTGCAGATTATGTAAGCAATATGTATGGGATAATGTTAATTTGGATTTTAATGCTACCTGTTTTTGTACTCTTGTCTGTCTATGTACTTTCGCAGCGAACACAATGAGTGACTGGCATGCAACTGTGTAAAATGTTGCATGCAAACAAAGGCCACTTGGGATCTAAAATCTAAAAATATTCGAAATAAAATCAACTCTAACCATTACTAGCAGAATAATCGAAACATATTCAAAAAGATTTGATAAAGAGTGTTAACTGCGTTTTACAGAAGAAGCCTTCCAAATGATACGAAATTGGTATGGAGACACCAGGGGTGGTATTCACAAAAAAGTCATTTCCTAACTTAAGTCACTTTCCTATCTTTTGTATCTCTTTAGTCACATGAAATAAAAAATAAAGAATTTCCAAAATGCATTATTTTCTTTCATGTTATTGAAAAAAAGAATACTTTAATGTTAAAAACACTTATACATTTCTTTTAATTTGACAATGAAAAATTAAAGAAATTGACTTAAGATTGGAAATGACTGAAAAAGTTTTATGAACAAGGCCCCAGGATACTAGTTAATTTGTTTGTCAGATTCCTTAAATCACTTACATTCAAACGCATCATAAACGTTAAAGTAACTCGCTCATTGTTTGTAAAATGCATTTTTTTTTAAATTACGAAATAAAGTGTGGCAATTCATAAGGAGAGTTAAAACAAAAATACCAAGAGCTGGAACCCTTCAGAAAATGTTGATATTTGCTCAAATGTCGTCTACAATATTCATAAGCGTTTATAACGCGAGTGTAAAATGAATTCGAATCCCACCAAAACCAAAATACTTTTGTATGCTATAATTGTACTTTTTCTGCTATTTCGATATCATAGATTAAAATAATGATAAAATAAGTGTTTTCAGATGCATTACCGGAAAAACTCTTTTTTGGCCCAAAAAGATGAGCGAGTCACTTTAAGAATTAAGTGCATGCATTTCTGAATTTCGTGATGGCGACCCAACTTTTTTCGTTACATATGAATAAACCAAATATGGCACATGCAAGCTGCGTATGACATGCACTTAACGAAGGCCGGTGATCCGACTTGCTAAACCGTGCGCATGGCATTTCAAGTGCTAAATAATTATTTTGCAACACGTCGATAGTACTAGCTCAAAATGACGAAGAAAATTCAATTTCACATATTGAATAAAAAGGGGAAGGGTACTTAACATCGACATTAATATACCACCATTGGGTCATTAATAATAATAACCCATTCATTGGAAGATATAAGTGTGTTTAATAAGATAGCTGCATCTGTCCGTATTCTATACTCTCATATAGGATTTCGGGGGTTAAGAAGTGCATTTGAGAGTTGGAAAATTCCGAAGGTCTCAACTTTAATTAAACACTTTGTTTGTTTATTTTTAAAGCCCAGAAATCCATCTCCACCTGAGCGATACATTAAAGTCGAGGTTAAATGAGAGCAACCCTTTATTGTTAACAAATATTACAAATACTGTCAATTCATCTCATTTGTGGACGGAGAAAAGGCGTTTGATTCGATGGGCAGAACTGATCACAGATGAATGGAGGAGCATGAATGGGTGATCGCAGGAAGAAAGTGTGAGTGAATTGAAATATAGAAGCGTGTTTACAAGCTCCGGTCATTGTTTGGCGGTCATTAAGTGTCACTTTTACAGCTTAATGACCCTAGAATAATTGCGACAGTATGCATAACGTTTGAAAAGGGGTGGACATTTTTTCTACATTTATTATATGGATAAATGAAAGATTGCTACATTTTTCAATACAAAATATTGTTAAAATTATAATATATTATTTAATATTATTTGGCTGAAATACATTGTAGGCAATTAATTGATGTTCATTCAGATTATTCTCGACTTAATTATGTCAGTGCATTCATATTGAACGATAGAATACGATGCGTTTTGGATGAATTCATTAATAACTAATAGTATGTGTGGTGAGATTATTCAACTCTTCAATAGAAACCTATACTTCGTATGTTTGTGTTTTTATGTTTTTCATAGGAGAAAAAAAATGATTGTACATGTTATTTCGATGTTTGATTTAAAGTTTGATGCCAAGTATTTGCCATGCTATTTTGTTTGTTCCTTTCTCGCAAATAGCTTCTTCAGGCGCTCCGAAGATTCGCTTGAACTTGTATGATTAAAGAACTGCTACGACACAAGTCATTTAACGCGTTTGTGTTTAGCTTATGTTTTAAAAAGTAATGATACATTTGTAAGTCACAATCATCATAGTCTAACACAGTCAAAACTCGCTAACGAAAATTTGATATAAGCGAAACACAAAACATGTCTAACTTAACTGAACCGAAAACATTCGAAAAAAAGTCATAAGGTGAACATCGAGACAGCGAGTTTTGAGTTTTATTTAAAGTTTTTTCTAATCAATGTGGGCGGCCTGAGACACAGACAAGCGTGCAAGCGCGGAGAGGATATCTTATAAAGGCTACCCGCAAAGCGAATGAAAAAGATTAACTTCAGCAAAGATAGCCTTATTGAACTCTTTTTAATCACTCAGAATAATTACTATCTATCCTGAATATAAAATAATTACTTTCTTTGATAAACCCGTTTATATAAAAACTACTAAAAGCATCTCGGTTGGGGACTATTTAGTTGTTGCGCACGCACTATTGCGCATGGATACGTCCGTCGAAAAAGCCGGCCCAGCGTAAAAGTCCGATTAAGTAGACACTTCTTTTCAATTAAAAACTGGACATTATTAAAGATTATAACGAGAAAGCTTGGAATGCTTGGAAGACGAGATTTATGTCTTGATTCTCTGTATTCCTGTGTTCTGATTTTTAGAGATGAATTTGTTTTACTTTGCACTCATTGATAAATGTTGGGGCAAGTTCTAGTTTGGGCGCCTGCAAACCGCTTTTATCCCTGAGTTAGTTCTTGTTCAGTTTGCACTGACTTTGCCAAAGCGGTTACCTCATCATTTACAATTCACTTTTCTAGTTTTCAGAGATCTTATCGAGGCGGTTACCCCAACATTAACCATCCCCGAGTGAATTCCTGCAAAGGCGGTTACTGCAACATTTACCATTGACGAGTGAGTTCCTAGTTTTTACTAAACGTGCAAAGGCGGTTACCCCAATATTTACCATTGGCAAGTGAATTCCTAGTTTTCACTGACCTTGCGAAGGCGATTACCTCAATATTTACCATTGACGAGTGAATTCCCAGTTTTTGCCGACCGTGCCAAGGTGGTTACCCCAACAGTTACCATGTCGAATGAATTCCTAGTTTTCACTGAACTTGCCAAAGCGATTACCCCGACATATACAATTGACGAATAAACTCCTAGTTTTTGCTCTCCGGCCAATGCGGTTACCCCAACATTTACCATTGACGAGTGATTTCCTAGTTTTTATTGACATTGCCAAAGCGCTTACCTCAATGTTTACCATTGATAAGTGAATTCTTAGTTTCCAGAGTCCTTGCCAAAGCGGTTACCCCAACATTTACCATTGACGAGTGAATTCCTAGGTTTTACTGACATTGCCAAAGCGGTTACCCCAACATTTACCATTGACGAGTGAATTCCTAGTTTTTACTGACATTTCCAAAGCGCTTACCCCAATGTTTACCATTGATAAGTGAATTCTTAGTTACCAGAGTCCTGGCCAAAGCGGTTACCCCAACATTTACCATTGACGAGTGAATCCCTATTTTTACTTACATTGCCAAAGCGCTTACCCTTATGTTTACCATCGACGAGTGAATTCTTAGTTACACTTTCCTTGCGAAGGTCACAACCCCAACATTTACCATTGACGAGTGAATTGCTAGTGACACCATTTATAGTAATGTAATTCATTTCGGTATTAGTGCTGATTTAAGGAACTCATGTCTACGTACATTCTTGTCCATCTATAGCCTTTTAAGTTTACTTCAGAATAATTATAAAATCAAACTTGGATGACAAAATAATTGCTAATGATTTCGGACGTTGCAATTATACCTACTAGGGCCATTCCAAAAATTCCTAAGTCTCTGAACATGAAAAAAAAAATATCACAGAGAAATGTAAGGAAGCGTACATTGCAAATGTGTACCAATTTTTTAAATGGCCATTGTATATACAAAAAGCTACATTTCAGATGTGTCCAAACGGCATATGTCTCTGAAGTAGCGCTTCCTGAAATGCATGTCCAATAATACCCATGAGGCCATGAAATTATACAAATCAGCACTCCAAAATCATTATAAGCGGCAATAATTGGGTTTTCTTAATATTTACGACACATTGTTGTTGCCTGCAGAAATTAGCCCTTAAGTGCATTTTAAACTTGTCATTTCAGCCAAACGGTCAGCTTGACTCCGGGTTTGACAAATGATAACGGGTTTTGTCCACTTTTTTACATGCAAAGTCATTGTTTTCTGGTACTATCATACTGTTTCCGGTTCAGAGGTCACATGACAGAGGGCGCTTCGGGTCACGTGTCATATGGCTCTGAGAGTGTCAAAATGGCGGCAGAGTGAAGGAATTACGGAAATACCCAATCTGGTCAAATTTTCAGATACTTCGGAAGATCTTTCTGTCTCTGACCGACAATTTGTAAGGTGATAAAATTTCCGTAAACTAATTAGCACCCTGGTGGTAATTCACGTATTTGGTTACGATACTGACATTAACTTCCGGTGTCAAAAAATAAACGGTCAGAGTCATCTTTCATTTTATAAGGGCGATGAATGAATTACATGAAGTTTAGTGTCGTAATTCAAAATAAATATGGGTATTTTATTTCCCATTTATCGCACGTAAGATGGACAGTTTTACAGCATCTGGTGAGCAAGGTTTGATCAATATAATCAGAAGGACAAATTATTCAATCGTTTGCCATCAAACGGTTACCGCTATATCAACCCAATGGGCCGTTTGGTTATACCAAATACTTTTTTTACCGATAGTAGGTTGTTGTTGCTGTTGTTTGTATGTTTGTTGTTTTGGCGTCAACAGTAAATGCATGGCAGATAATGACTCTACACATTTTGTTTCCAGTGTCAGTGTCTATGCGATAACACAAACATCTGCAAACATGTTTACATATAACGTAATTGCTATGCAGCTGTGTTCATTGTATGTTGTGATCTGCTTGTTACATGTAAGTGATTGTCTCCTAATGAACCATGTCAGTGTTAATTTCATGCTACTTGCTTACAGGTTTTCTTTTTTTTACAGCATTTGATTAATCATCCTACATCCCCTGACCATCCCCACACACACCCTCCACACCCTCCAACCCCAACTATCCAGAAAACAACACTGCATTGCCACTCAACCTTACATTTTTCTAAAACATTGTATGCCCCTTTCCCCACCTTTCCTCTATTCTTAAAACAGTGTTTTCTCTTCCTTACCTGCCTTACTTTTAATAAAACATTTCATTTCCCCTCGACCCTCCAAAACCACAACCCAGCCAATCCCCACCCCAAAATAAGTTAATAACGCTTATGTATTGGTGTCAACGTAGATTACAAAATGGTTCGATGGCAGTCACAAATTTAAAATATGTACAGACGCACATGATGACAATAATTCTTCAAGTTTAGTCTTTATTTCGTGAAACTGAGCCTTAAGGTAATTAACCGTAAAACATCTCTCAGTGAACGCTCCATAAATGAGCAGAAGCTTTTGAAAAAATACTCGCCAATTAATGACCGTTTTATATTCACCTCGGAAGCAATGTCCGAAAAGGTCACGTGAGGTCACGTGGGATCATGAGATACTCCGGACTGGTCAGTTTTGACCTCTAAAAGGTCAACAATGGCAAATATTACTTGATATTGTTTCCTGCAGCTAATGACAGATTTTCAATGAAAATATGAATTCTTTTTGGGTGAGGGTAATAGAAATAATAAATTGTCAACATGGAGCTGGCTTTTCGCAATTGTTTGACAATTTAAATTAATAGGCGTCGATACTTTTACGGGAAAAATCAAATAATTCATTCTACACATCTGACGGAAATGATTTTCGAGTGAAAGAACGTCTCATTGTTATGTTGAAGAGTACATTAGAATTATCATTATTTTGATTTAAAACTCTTCATAAATTGTATCTTTTGAAGTATCTTTGTTTCGTTCTATTTCTAGATTTATTTCATATTCATATTACGCGTTCGTCTTAACAGTAACTACAGCAACTAATTCGCACAAAATACTCGGATTTATTATGTGGCAAATATACACACGTTTAAATGAAACAAAACAACGTAGACCTCTTGGATTGTATTCAACTTAAATTAATATTACGGTGAAACATCATTGACTTAATTCACTCTGTTGGTCAGTTCAAAATAACAAGTAATCCGATTAGCTACATCGTTCTAAGATTAAATTAAGACCAGCCCTGGTGTAACATTTATCTTTAATATAGTTTTTCAAGCAATGAACGGTAATATTTACAGTTACAGATACTAAACAATGCAGCAGAGATACATCAGGTAACGCTTTAATTCCTGTTAAATACAATTCGTACAAAAAATGCATTTTGTAAAAACTGGTTATGGCGAATCGTTGGGATTTGAGAAAAACTTCGAGGTATCGAAAATTCGAAATAACCGAAACATAAAACATTGTCTTACTAAAACTAATTCATTTAAAAAAACGTTAACATCGAGATAACAGAGTTCGACATAGCGAGATTCACCTATATCATAATAAATATTATATAATGAGAGGGATGCTTACAGTAAAACTCTCACCTCGACAATTTCAAAATAAGATTCGTCCTAACTATGAACTATTACCTTATGTCTTGTAGTTTGATTTGTTTAAAAATATTTATGTATCACAAAAAAGTGTAATCTTTTTTTTTTTTTGGGGGGGGGGGATTTTATTCAATAATATGTATACATTATACATTACATCGTATGACGTAAAATAATACAAATTTCTAAATTATGAATGAAAAGCATGATATATGATTAAAGTTATTTTATGTACAAGTAATAATTGACATACTATGCAATCTAAACCAAATAGAATGACAAAAAGGGAAAATGAATCATAAACAAGAATCTGTTTAGTCTATATGAATAAAATACAGTCATGTTCAGTTCTGTTCTTTAATAAACGAACGCTTTACTTAATTTTACTTTCACTTTATTCTTTTTTTTCTTTAATTTCATTTGATTTAGGCGGCTTTTCCAAATATATATTTTTAACTTTTCATTTAACTTAAAATATAAAACATAAATACCTATCAATATATTCTCAAGTATGCGTTCATGCATATATGGTGATTCACTACAGAAAAACGCATCAGAAAAGTAAGAAGGCCCAATTAATATGTCATATTAAAGACGTCAATTACAAATTGAGAATCGTATCAACAATAACGATCAGATCCTGTTTTTTTTTCGATATAAAAATATGAAATATTTCGTTCAATTCGGGTGATAAAATCGAACGTTCTCATTGATACAAAAAGAAAAACTGTTCGATTGACTCGAATGATTTTTGCTATTATGATGTATTCGTAGATCAACTTTTTTTCTTAATCTACCAGTTATCATATTTATTGTTCGGCTATCTGTCATTTATGTGATAGAAATCAAAATGACGCTGCCAATTTAAGTATGAGTAAACACTTATTTGTTTTGTATATAAACTCGTTTATACTACATTGTTTGTTGCTATGCATACACGTTGAAATTGATCATAATAAACATATGTGTTGTTGACGATGCATGTTGTACACGTCGAAATAAACTGTCTGTCCGTTTGACTGTCTGCCTTCCTGCCTGCCCGCCCGTCTGCCCGTCCGTCCGTCCGTCCGTCCGTCCGTCCGTCCTGCCTGCCTGCCCGAAGCCGGTCCGTCCGTCTGTCTGTCCGTCTGTTGTGAATATGAAACAAATCACAATAAGCGCCATAAAATACTTTCAATATGGCGAACAGCATATTAGTTCTGAGGTATATTAATTGTTCAACCGGATGGAGTTTGTGTGAGTTTAGTAGCGGTTTCTCGGCCCTTTCAGACCTTTTCTCCAGCAGTGATCTCCCGATTTTGACGAGCTATGCCATCAACATGGTTTACAAGTTCGTATTAAAGCTGCACTGTCACAGATTTACCGTTTTGACAACATTGTTATTTTTGTCTTGGAATGAGCCATTTTTTGCGTTAATATCGCAAAATCAGTCATATAAGACTGCTGACAAAAATCAGATCGCAATTTTTCATATTTACGTTCAAAAATAATTATTTAAGGCTAAAACCGTTACTTACGCTTAAAGAAAAATGCATAAAACATTAAATTACCGAAATATACATCTGAAATGTTTGTATTTTGGCTCATTGTTTTTAAGTCAAATCGGATGTGAACTGGCATAGTGGTTATTCAGTCCCTTAAAGTGAGTTGTAATTGTATTGTAGTATGTCTTTTTCGTATTCTTTCTCTGTAAATAGAAACATTTCAAATGGTACCAAAAGCAGGGGTTCACCGGGCAACATTAAGCCAATATAAATGAATGGCTAGATTTTCATCCATATTTTTTTAAAAGACGTTGTGGGGGGGGGCATTTTTTTTTTCAACAGTTTTATTTGAGCGAATAAAATTAAAGGGGCTGCGGAAAGGGGGGTGGGGGTGGGGGCGAGGATGAAAATCTAGTAGTTAATTAGTCACTTTAGCATTTTTGTGTATCAGACACTTGACCAGTGTAGAAGCAGCCATTTCTGTACTAGAAAGGGAAGTTACACCGCATTGAGTTTGCAGCTACATGAGTTCGCGAGGTTAGGCTCAAGTCCTCCCATCACCAACCGTTAATGTCTACTTTTCATGAAGTATTACCATAGTTTATCATGTGTGTGTGTGTGTGCGTGCGTGCGTGCGTGCGTGCGTGCGTGTGTGTGTGCGCGCGTATGTGTGTGTGTGTGTGTGCGTGTGCGTGTGCGTATGCGCGTGGGTGCGTGCGTGCGTGCGTGCGTGCGTGCGTGTGCGTGTGTGTGCAAACTTTGTGTATCTTAAACTTAAAGATGTTATGTTGATATTACTACTGTTAAGCAACAGAGAGTAAAAGTATTTCTGTAACGTTTAAGAAAATAAGTAAAAAGTGAAACTATGCACGTGTTAAAAATGATATATATAATTTATGTATACTTTAAGGGGTTAAGTTGTTATAATTAGTTCTTCCAATTGGGTTGCATTTTTATTTATTAATATGTGTGGCCTTTTTAAAGTGACAGTCTTATTCAAAATCAATACATACACATGTATAACAAACATCAATTCTTACTGATAAACCTTTAACTACTTACTAAATAATGCATTACTGGAAAATATTAATTACTGATAACAATATTGTTACCGTGTATTTAATAGCAGAAATTGCAAAAATATATTTAAATGATTGGTGAATGCTAAAAGATATACTGTGGTCTACTATAGTCTCATGAGGTAGAAATACCGTGTTTTATGCTCATTTCTTTCAAATTAAACTCGGTATCCTTCAAAAGAACCATTGTTTTCGACATTTATTTATCCTTTTCGGAATATTAAAACTATATTAATAATTGTGGTAAATCTTATTTGGGAGTAAGAGTGCATCTTTAAAGTTATTTCGCCATTAGAGCGTACATGCAACATAGATGGAAACTCTTTTAGTCTTCTTTTTTGACCATCTATCGACGCGTGCAAATCTCCAAATGCATCTTTTTTCATTGTTGGTTGTTAGAATATTCATTAAATTGTACCGATACGGATTGTTTGCGGGTAATAAACTTTCAATTACCATAAAAGAACACGTAGAATGTAAAACATACGAAATAAAACGGGAATGCTTTAAATTCCTGTAGGCAGTTCATCAAATTAATATCAAAGACGACATTTATATCGCTAGAATCATTGACTTTTGGACAAAAATAGAATAAAAGTATTCATACACCATACGATAAAGACATCGAGTGAGACAAGTCCGTATTGTTCAGACGCTTTATTCACAGCAGTAAAAATGACCAATTTGGAAGATGCGTCTTAGTGATACAGAGTGGTCAATTCAAATATGGCCGATCATAATCGCGTTTAGCGAGCTCTTTTTTGTTCCTGACAAGATTTTATTCGAGTTTATTAAAATTATTTTACGACCATATTTCCATTTAGAATTTATTATCACGAGTGATATGAATCTAATTTCAAAAATGGAATCCATTTGATGTCTCACCCAAAGTGACCTTAACTGCTATTTTGCTAAGCCCATCATACCCTTTCGAGCTCTAATAAAGGTCAAATCATTGTGGAGACATTCCCAGTATAAGCACTATTTGACAGGGGCTCGACCAATTACAGGCACCAATAGTGTTTCGAGGACAGAGGTTGAAAAACACAAAAGATAACTAAGATAACTAGCTATTTCAAGATTTAATTTCTCTCAGTAAAATTGACTTCTAATGCATTTCATGTTGTTTTGATAAAAGTCCACTATGTTCCGTTTTAACTGTCATTTTCATTTCTGAATCTCCTTTTATGTCTATATGTTTTTTCTATCATGTTCGCTGTTTTAATCATTCTGACTGTCTATGGGCAACGAGGTACCATGCGTTGAGAAAATAGTTTAATACCTTATAGATTTATATCTTAAAGCTGTAAAATACTATAATAATAATAGCACTATGATAACGATTCGAACGTTGACAAAAATAATAAAAACAATATAGAACGTCAGATCAAAGACACTTGGGCGCCATGCTTGAATAGTAATTAGAATACTCTTATACGTCATTAAAAATATGTCATATGATTTCTGTCACATTTTTTTTAAAATTTATTTATACGCGATTGAAACGTTAAAGAGAATCGAATGGGCACTTTGAAACTGCCTGACGTCACATTAATTGACTGAAGCAGTTCCTAGATTATGTTTTCAGTGTGTGTATACCACGTGATGAATTACGTCACAAATGCTACATCGAAAGGCAACACTTTACAAACACCACGCATGTCATGTGATTGTGATCATAATCATTTGACGTCAATCAAAAAGCTTTCATTTGAAATAAAATAAATTTTTCACTTTAAAAAAAAAACGTTATTTAATAAATATAGAATACAATATGTATTTAAAAGCTTTTTTTCTCAAACAAATATATAGCTGAAATCAAGTTGTACGTGGTGGTCGATGTCATTGCTTCTTGTCAAGGGAGATCACTGCGTAGGAAATTGGTCACATAGGTCCAGGTTGCATGCTGGAACAAATTATCCCAAAGGGGGAATACTACGTATGGGATTGGTCACCAAGCTTCGGGTTGCATGATGGAAAAGGGGAAATACTATGTATGGGATTGGTCACCAAGCTTCGGGTTGCATGATGGGAAAGGGGGATTACTACGTATGGGATTGGTCACCAAGCTTCGGGTTGCATGATGGAAAAGGGGGAATACTGCGTATGGGATTGGTCACCAAGCTTCGGGTTGCATGATGGAAAAAGGGGATTACTGCGTATAAGATTAGTTATGTAGATTCGGGATGCATGTTGCAACGGATCATCACCAAGGGAGATCACTGCGTAGGGGATTGGTCACCAAGCTTCGGGTTGCATGATGTAAAAGGGGGATTTCTACGTAAGGGATTGGTCAGCTTCGGGTTGCATGATGGAAAAGGTGGAATACTACGTATGGGATTGGTCACCAAGCTTCGGGTTGCATGATGGAAAAGGGGGAATACTACGTATGGGATTGGTCACCAAGCTTCGGGTTGCATGATGGAAAAAGGGGATTACTGCGTATAAGATTAGTTATGTAGATTCGGGATGCACGTTGCAACGGATCATCACCAAGGGAGATCACTGCGTAGGGGATTGGTCACCAAGCTTCGGGTTGCATGATGGAAAAGGGGGATTACTGCGTATAAGATTAGTTATGTAGATTCGGGATGCATGTTGCAACGGATCATCCCCAAGGGAGATCACTGCGTAGGGGATTGGTCACCAAGATTCGGGTTGCATGATGGAAAGATCACACAAAAGGGGGATTACTGCATATGAGATTAGTTATGAAGATTCGGGATGCATGTTGCAACGGATCATCCCCAAGGGAGATCACTGCGTAGGCGATTGGTCATCTAGGACCAGGTTGCATGATGCAACGAATCATCGCCAAGGGAGATCACTGCGTATTAGATTGGTGACCAAGATCCAGGTTGCATGTTGCAACGAAACATCCCCACTTGAGATCACTGCGCAGGCGATTGGTCATCTAGGTTCAGGTTGCATGATGCAATGATTCATCCCCACGGGTGATCACTGCGTATGAGATTGGTGACCTAGATCCAGGTTGCATGTTGCAACGAAACATCCCCACGTGAGATCACTGCGTAGGCGATTGGTCATCTAGGTTCAGGTTGCATGATGCAATGAATCATCCCCACGGGCGATCACTGCGTATGAGATTGGTGACCTAGATCCAGGTTGCATGTTGCAACGAAACATCCCCACGTGAGATCACTGCGTAGGCGATTGGTCATCTAGGTTCAGGTTGCATGATGCAATGAATCATCCCCATGGGCGATCAATGCGTATGAGATTGGTGACCTAGATCCAGGTTGCATGTTGCAACGAAACATCCCCACGTGAGATCACTGCGTATTTGATTGGTCACCTAGGACCAGGTTGCATGATGCAACGAATCATCCCCAAGGGAGATCACTGCGTATGAGATTGGTGACCAAGATTCAGGTTGCATGTTGCAACGAAGCATCCCCACGTGAGATCACTGCGTAGGCGATTGGTCATCTAGGTTCAGGTTGCATGATGCAATGAATCATCCCCACGGGCGATCACTGCGTATGAGATTGGTGACCTAGATCCAGGTTGCATGTTGCAACGAAACATCCCCACGTGAGATCACTGCGTAGGCGATTGGTCATCTAGGTTCAGGTTGCATGATGCAATGAATCATCCCCACGGGCGATCACTGCGTATGAGATTGGTGACCTAGATCCAGATTGCATGTTGCAACGAAACATCCCCACGTGAGATCACTGCGCAGGCGATTGGTCATCTAGGTTCAGGTTGCATGATGCAATGAATCATCCCCACGGGCGATCACTGCGTATGAGATTGGTGACCTACATCCAGGTTGCATGTTGCAACGAAACATCCCCACGTGAGATCACTGCGTAGGCGATTGGTCATCTAGGTTCAGGTTGCATGATGCAATGAATCATCCCCACGGGCGATCACTGCGTATGAGATTGGTGACCTAGATCCAGGTTGCATGTTGCAACGAAACATCCCCACGTGAGATCACTGCGTAGGCGATTGGTCATCTAGGTTCAGGTTGCATGATGCAATGAATCATCCCCACGGGCGATCACTGCGTATGAGATTGGTGACCTAGATCCAGGTTGCATGTTGCAACGAAACATCCCCACGGGCGATCACTGCGTAGGCGATTGGTCATCTAGGTTCAGGTTGCATATTGCAACGAGTCATCTCCGAGGGAGATTATGGCGTATGAGATTGGTGACCTAGATCCAGGTTGCATGTTGCAACGAAACATCCCCACGTGAGATCACTGCGTAGGCGATTGGTCATCTAGGTTCAGGTTGCATATTGCAACGAGTCATCTCCGAGGGAGATTATGGCGTAGGAGTTTGGTCACATAGGACCAGGTTTCATGTTGCAACGAATTATTTACAAGGGAGACACAGAGTTCTGTTGGTTGTTGCCGGCATGTACCGAACAGACACGCACTGTTATCTGACGACACAGTTGAGTTGAAAATAAACAATGATGCTTTACTAATGAATACCACTTTTAAACATCAGCAAAAACACTCTTTTGTATAGAAACGGTATTCGGGGGCTCATCTAATCAGTTAAGATAACTTGAATTGTAAACCAAAACAAAAATAAATAAACAAAAAATAGTTTTGTTTTTATTTGGTTCTCATTTTTGTTTTAAATATTTTCTAATATAAACACTTACATTGAAAATGTGTACCTCATTTTTACCAGTTTATTTTATTCTGAAAAGCATTCCTAATTATTAATAACATACAAATGAGACCACTGCAGAATTGGACAGCCAGCATGATAACTATCTACATCGTGGCAAACTTAATGAGTATTTTGATGCTTTGATAACACAGTTAAAACAAATCTTCAAATCAATTTAATGCGTGTCAAAAAGCGAGAAAAGAAAAGAAAATTAAGTTCATCAAGTCGATAAAAATCGAACTCCCTTCGCGTGCAACAGTCTACGGATAGCAATTATTCGGACAATAACAGTTTTGATCCGTATGGTCAAAATCTTTTCTTTTCCACATTCCAACAAGTCAATGAATAATTATGTTGATACTTGCATTGTGTTTGTTGTTTCATTTCTGCCAGGTTTCATCAAATTCGGTTGAAAGGGCCATACTTGCTGCATTGTGACAGGGAAGAATAGAATTAAATACCGCTTGTTGAAACGGATGACCTTTCTTGTGTATTAAAATTAATAATTTGAGGATAATCGTTGACTTAAACGAGTAATTAAGAATTAGTCACTGCTTTTTATAATGAATGAATTGTTAAAAATGAGTTTACGACTTTCTATATGAACAGCACATGCTGTTTTCATTCAGTCGGTAAAACACATTATTAATTCAATCTTTTTTTTCAAACTTTTTTCCATATTTGAGAGTACTTTCTTTGTTTTCGTTTATGAACTTACTTTCATACCAAATACCATGCAATAAGAAACGTGCGTTAAACTTACAATGCTAATACGCACGCTATTTTGTAACACTGTAGATTTTGAAGATTAATTCCATTTAATTTGTATTTGTCCATGTTATGCTGAGCTTAAAAAGAAATGTTTAAAAACGTTGTCAGTACAAGCACCCGTGAGCCTTTTTCTACAATTATTGAAATCAAATAACAAGCGTAAATTAACTAAACTTTCATTTGACATGTATGTTAAAAAGCTTTTATAATTAGAAATACCTAATTTACTTTCGAGACATAAATGTTTCGTTCAACTTAAATAATAAATACATCATTTCAAAATGCTCCTGTATGTTGTTTTCTACTGATATGGACACTTCTGTACGACTGATTGTTACACAACATTTGCAAATGTTAAACCATTGTTATAAACAGAATGACCAAACTATATGAAATCATAATATGTATATGTATATATTGAGGTAGATGTACGTTGAACAAGTCTAAATTAAATGTACGAGCACAACAACTGAACAATTTATACGAAAATGTCAAGAAATAAAAAAATGACAGCATTTGTCCCAAAACTTTCCGAACACCCCTCGAATGTTCTGTTCTGTTTTGTTCTGTTCTGTTCTGTTTGAACAGTAAGTTTGACACATTGATACAAATCAGCTACTGCATCCACTACCACTCGTAATTGAAATTATACCAATTCCTGTCTCGCCCTCGTGTATAATTTCAGTAGCTCGAGTAGTGTTTGCAGTCATAATAATACAGCTACGTTTGTTGATGACACTGCTGCTACTACTAAGATGTACTACCGCTACTGTCTTTGCTACTACTACTACTACTACTACTACTACTGCTACTGCTACTACTACCACCACCACCACCACCACCACCACCACCACCACCACCACCACCACCACTACCACTACTACTACTACTACTACTACTACTACTACTACTACTACTACTTCTACTACTACTACTACTACTACTACTACTACAATAACTACTACTACTACTACTGCAATAACTACTTGTACTTCTTCTACTACGCTACTAGGTACTATCATCACCACTTCCACCCCCCCCCCCAACACCAACACCACCGCCAACACAACCAACACCACCACCACAACTACCACCCCCACCAACACCACCATCCCCACCAGCACCACCACTTCCACCAGTTCTTATACTGCCGTGATTTGCAAATGAATCATTGACATTTTAAGGTTTATTTCATAGCAGCACGTACGAGATTCTGCAAAGGTCTGTACGATTTACGTCCCTTTGAACGTGCGGGGAATAATACGTTCGTTGATAGAATAAGAAGTACTTGAATACTGAAATCATTAAAACTCGCGGTGTAACAAATGGGTGATGGTTTAAACAGTAAAGTAAAAAATATTCGATGTACTAACAGAAATTCAGAAATGTTCTATGTAATAACAGAATTTCAAATGTTTTGTGTGGGTTTTTTTCTCGTTTGCATTGTTATTCCTCTTATAATTAAGATCGATGCTCCCAACATCAGCTTGACGACGTTTCTTCTCCAGTTGCCTACATTATGTCATAAATTGTCGGGCTGATATGTACAGATAATAAGCCAACCCACCCAAATGCCATTGATTAATTTCTATAATTTCACTTCCGGGACAATCGCGGAGTGATACAAGATCAGAAGTCATAATTCATGTAATCGTTGTCATTTAAGACTTGTTTTCATCCTAAATGATAGTAAACCTAAACTTTAACAATCTCGTGCCATCCAGAATGTCCCAATATCATTCCCATTTAGATGCGCCATTTCCTATCATTTACCTGAAACGGACTACTTGTCTGGTGCATTGATTCATACTCGGAAACTCACTTCCGGCGTTGATCATTGTTCTTCAACTTACGCGATGAAAATCAGCCCCAATTATATCCATTTTGCTATCACTTTTAAACAATTTTGTCTTATTATGATGCTTGTATTATCTTATTGATAAATGATTATCCTTTCTCTAATCTTTCCGTTGCCAAAGCGAATATGATACTAATTCGGAGTATTCGGATAGTGAAATAGAAATGTCATTATTACGAATAATTAAATGGTGATTAGACATCGATTATGCGACGTTTAAGTCGAGTCATTTACCGCGGACTTGTGCTGGAAATAAAACAAAACGTGCCCCTTTATATTCATACGAATGTACAAATATAGTTTACTTCTGGTATTAATACAAATTTAATGTTCAAATGAGAAGTGAAATGCAGCCCCCCTCTATAGACAATTATAATTCCTGTCAAACTTTTAGAATGTATTATACGCCGAGGCAGTGCAGTAGGTATCATGTGATGACGAATCAAATAAATCAACAATGTAACAGGCTATTTTTTGTCTTGGAAAGAGCAAATGTTTGCATAAATATCTGCAAACCAACGATATAAGTTTGCTGGCAAGAAATCAGATCGTAGATTTTCATATATCCGTTCGAAAATTAATGTTTTATAGCTTAAACCGATACTAAGGGTTTAAGAAAAATGCATAAATCATCATTTTTTTTAACTTAGATATAAAAATCTGCGATCTAATTTTTGTCAGCAGTCTTATATATCTAGTTTCCATGGATTCTCGCAAAAGTTGGCTCGTTCCAAGACAAAAAAATTAAAAAAAGTTGTCAAAACGTTCAATCTGTGAGGGTGCAGCTTTAATATTTGTTAACCAAATCTCATTCACCCCCCCCCCCCCCCAGGTCCGGGGGTATACCGGGGACTGCCGGAGAAATGGGCCGTGTTTTTACCTTCCAGGTGGCCCCGCAGTGCCGTCTGAATGCGGTGGTTTTGTCTTTGCGCAAACAATAGCGGGGAATGGGCCTTACATGGGGTCCCTGGGGTGCGGGGGCATTTGGCGGGGATTTTACCAGCACTTCGTCCCCGCAGGTCGGGGATTTTACCCGGGGTTGGCTGGACCGAAAGTCAAAGTCTCCGCTATTCCCCGGACCGGGGGGGGGACGTTACAATTGACTGGTGCATAAGAGGGAATTGCTTCAATATCAAGCGGTTTAAATCCTGAGTTCTTGCTTAGTTATGACTGACATAACCATTAACCCTAACGATCATCATAAATCTAGTTTGGTGGTGGAGTAACGTTTGTTGTATTGTATCATTGTGTCTCAACGGTTACCTCAACGTCTATCTATGGCGATAGTTTGATGGTGGAGTAACGTTTGTTGTATTGTAGCATTGTGTCTCAACAGTTACCTCAACGTCTATCTATGGCGATAGTTTGATGGTGGAGTAACGTTTGTTGTATTGTAGCATTGTGTCTCAACGGTTACCTCAACATCTATCCATGGTGACAGTTTGATGGTGGAGTAACGTTTGTTGTATTGTAGCATTGTGTCTCAACGGTTACCTCAACATCTATCCATGGTGAAAGTTTGATGGTGGAGTAACGATTGTTGTATTGTAGCATTGTGTCTCAACGGTAACCTCAACGTCTATCCATGGTGACAGTTTGATGGTGGAGTAACGTTTGTTGTATTGTAGCATTGTGTCTCAACGGTTACCTCAACGTCTATCCATGGCGACAGTTGGATGGTGGAGTAACGTTTGTTGTATTGTAGCATTGTGTCTCAACGGTTACCCCCAACGTCTATCCATGGCGACAGTTTGATGGAGGAGTAACGTTTCTTGTATTGTAGCATTGTGTCTCAACGGTTACCTCAACGTCTATCCATGGCGATAGTTTGATAGTTGAGTAACGTTTGTTGTATTGTAGCATTGTGTCTCAACGGTTACCTCAACGTCGATCCATGGCGATAGTTTGATGGTGGAGTAACGTTTGTTGTATTGTAGCTTTGTGTCTCAACGGTTACCTCAACATCTATCCATGGCGATAGTTTGATGGTGGAGTAACGTTTGTTGTATTGTAGCATTGTGTCTCAACGGCTCCCTCAACGTCTATCCATGGCGATAGTTTGATGGTTGAGTAACGTTTGTTGTATTGTAGCATTGTGTCTCAACGGTTACCTCAACGCCTATCCATGGCGATAGTTTGATGGTGGAGTAACGTTTGTTGTATTGTAGCATTGTGTCTCAACGGTTACCTCAACGTCTATCTATGGCGACAGTTTGATGGTGGAGTAACGTTGGTTACCTCAACGTCTATCCATGGTGACAGTTTGATGGTGGAGTAACGTTTGTTGTATTGTAGCATTGTGTCTCAACGGTTACCTCAACGTCTATCCATGGTGACAGTTTGATGGTGGAGTAACGTTTGTTGTATTGTAGCATTGTGTCTCAACGGTTACCTCAACGTCTATCTATAGCGATAGTTTGATGGTGGAGTAACGTTTGTTGTATTGTAGCATTGTGTCTCAACGGTTACCTCAACGTCTATCCATGGTGACAGTTTGATGGTGGAGTAACGTTTGTTGTATTGTAGCATTGTGTCTCAACGGTTACCTCAACATCTATCCATGGCGATAGTTTGATGGTGGAGTAACGTTTGTTGTATTGTAGCATTGTGTCACAACGGTTTCCTCAACGTCTATCCATGGCGATAGTATGATGGTGGAGTAACGTTTGTTGTATTGTAGCATTGTGTCTCAACGGTTACCTCAACGTCTATCCATGGTGACAGTTTGATGGTGGAGTAACGTTTGTTGTATTGTAGCATTGTGTCACAACGGTTATCTCAACTTCTATCCATGGTGACAGTTTGATGGTGGAGTAACGTTTGTTGTATTGTAGCATTGTGTCTCAACGGTTCCCTCAACGTCTATCCATGGCGATAGTATAATGGTGGAGTAACGTTTGTTGTATTGTAGCATTGTGTCTCAACGGTTACCTCAACGTCTATCCATGGCGATAGTTTGATGGTGGAGTAACGTTTGTTGTATTGTAGCATTGTGTCTCAACGGTTACCTCAGTGTTTATCCATGGTGATAGTTTGATGGTGGAGTAACGTTTGTTGTATTGTAGCATTGTGTCTCAACGGTTACCTCAACATATATCCATGGCGACAGTTTGATGGTGGAGTAACGTTTGTTGTATTGTAGCGTCCTGTCTCTTGTCCGGCCTGGATCCTTGTTGGTCACCCCAGTGTTTATCTATGACGATAGTTTGATGATGGTGTAACAGTTGTTGTATTGTAGCGTCCTGTCTCTTGTCCGGCCTGGATCCTTGTTGGCCACCCCAGTATTTATCCATGGCGATAGTTTGATGATGGTGTAACAGTTGTTGTATTGTAGCGTCCTGTCTCTTGTTAGGCCTGGATCCTTGTTGGTCACCCCAGTGTTTATCTATGACGATAGTTTGATGGTTGTGTAAAGTTTGTTGTATCGAGCGTCCTGTCTCTTGTCCGGCCTGGATCCTTGTTGGTTACCCAAGTGTTTATCTATGGCGATAGTTTGGTGGTTGTGTAAAGTTTGTTGTATTGTAGCGTCCTGTCTCTTGTCTGGCCTGGATCCTTGTTGGTTACCCCAGTGTTTATCCATGGCGGTAGTTCGATGGTTGTGTTACGGTTGTTGTATTGTAGCGTCCTGTCTCTTGTCTGGCCTGGATCCTTGTTGGTTACCCAAGTGTTTATCTATGGCGATAGTTTGGTGGTTGTGTAAAGTTTGTTGTATTGTAGCGTCCTGTCTCTTGTCCGGCCTGGATCCTTGTTGGCCACCCCAGTGTTTATCCATGGCGATAGTTTGATAGTTGTGTTACGGTTGTTGTATTGTAGCGTCCTGTCTCTTGTCTGGCCTGGATCCTTGTTGGTTACCCCAGTGTTTATCCATGGCGGTAGTTTGATAGTTGTGTTACGGTTGTTGTATTGTAGCGTCCTGTCTCTTGTCCGGCCTGGATCCTTGTTGGCCACCCCAGTGTTTATCCATGGCGATAGTTTGATAGTTGTGTTACGGTTGTTGTATTGTAGCGTCATGTCTCTTGTCCGGCCTGGATCCTTGTTGGCCACCCCAGTGTTTATCCATGGCGATAGTTTGATAGTTATGTTACGGTTGTTGTATTGTAGCGTCCTGTCTCTTGTCCGGCCTGGATCCTTGTTGGCCACCCCAGTGTTTATCCATGGCGATAGTTTGATAGTTGTGTTACGGTTGTTGTATTGTAGCGTCCAGTCTCTTGTCCGGCCTGGATCCTTGTTGGTTACCCAAGTGTTTATCTATGGCGATAGTTTGGTGGTTGTGTAAAGTTTGTTGTATTGTAGCGTCCTGTCTCTTGTCCGGCCTGGATCCTTGTTGGCCACCCCAGTGTTTATCCATGGCGATAGTTTGATAGTTGTGTTACGGTTGTTGTATTGTAGCGTCCTGTCTCTTGTTAGGCCTGGATCCTTGTTGGCCACCCCAGTGTTTATCCATGGCGGTAGTTTGATAGTTGTGTTACGGTTGTTGTATTGTAGCGTCCTGTCTCTTGTCTGGCCTGGATCCTTGTTGGTTACCCAAGTGTTTATCTATGGCGATAGTTTGGTGGTTGTGTAAAGTTTGTTGTATTGTAGCGTCCTGTCTCTTGTCCGGCCTGGATCCTTGTTGGCCACCCCAGTGTTTATCCATGGCGATAGTTTGATAGTTGTGTTACGGTTGTTGTATTGTAGCGTCCTGTCTCTTGTCTGGCCTGGATCCTTGTTGGTTACCCAAGTGTTTATCCATGGCGGTAGTTTGATAGTTGTGTTACGGTTGTTGTATTGTAGCGTCCTGTCTCTTGTCCGGCCTGGATCCTTGTTGGCCACCCCAGTGTTTATCCATGGCGATAGTTTGATAGTTGTGTTACGGTTGTTGTATTGTAGCGTCCTGTCTCTTGTCCGGCCTGGATCCTTGTTGGTTACCCAAGTGTTTATCTATGGCGATAGTTTGGTGGTTGTGTAAAGTTTGTTGTATTGTAGCGTCCTGTCTCTTGTTTGGCCTGGATCCTTGTTGGCCACCCCAGTGTTTATCTATGGCGATAGTTTGATAGTTGTGTTACGGTTGTTGTATTGTAGCGTCCTGTCTCTTGTCCGGCCTGGATCCTTGTTGGCCACCCCAGCGTTTATCCATGGCGATAGTTTGATAGTTGTGTTACGGTTGTTGTATTTTAGCGTCCTGTCTCTTGTCCGGCCTGGATCCTTGTTGGCCACCCCAGTGTTTATCCATGGCGATAGTTTGATGGTTGTGTAACGTTTGTTGTATTGTAGCGTCCTGTCTCTTGTCCGGCCTGGATCCTTGTTGGCCACCCCAGTGTTTATCCATGGCGATAGTTTGATAGTTGTGTAACGGTTGTTGTATTGTAGCGTCCTGTCTCTTGTTTGGCCTGGATCCTTGTTGGCCACCCCAGTGTTTATCCATGGCGATAGTTTGATGGTTGTGTAAAGTTTGTTGTATTGTAGCGTCCTGTCTCTTCTTAGGCATGGATCCTTGTTGGCCACCCCAGTGTTTATCCATGGCGATAGTTTGATGGTTGTGTAAAGTTTGTTGTATTGTAGCGTCCTGTCTCTTGTTTGGCCTGGATCCTTGTTGGCCACCCCAGTGTTTATCCATGGCGATAGTTTGATGGTTGTGTAAAGTTTGTTGTATTGTAGCGTCCTGTCTCTTGTCCGGCCTGGATCCTTGTTGGCCACCCCAGTGTTTATCCATGGCGATAGTTTGATAGTTGTGTTACGGTTGTTGTATTGTAGCGTCCTGTCTCTTGTCTGGCCTGGATCCTTGTTGGTTACCCCAGTGTTTATCCATGGCGGTAGTTTGATAGTTGTGTTACGGTTGTTGTATTGTAGCGTCCTGTCTCTTGTCCGGCCTGGATCCTTGTTGGCCACCCCAGTGTTTATCCATGGCGATAGTTTGATAGTTGTGTTACGGTTGTTGTATTGTAGCGTCATGTCTCTTGTCCGGCCTGGATCCTTGTTGGCCACCCCAGTGTTTATCCATGGCGATAGTTTGGTGGTTGTGTAAAGTTTGTTGTATTGTAGCGTCCTGTCTCTTGTCCGGCCTGGATCCTTGTTGGCCACCCCAGTGTTTATCCATGGCGATAGTTTGATAGTTGTGTTACGGTTGTTGTATTGTAGCGTCCTGTCTCTTGTCTGGCCTGGATCCTTGTTGGTTACCCCAGTGTTTATCCATGGCGGTAGTTTGATAGTTGTGTTACGGTTGTTGTATTGTAGCGTCCTGTCTCTTGTCCGGCCTGGATCCTTGTTGGCCACCCCAGTGTTTATCCATGGCGATAGTTTGATAGTTGTGTTACGGTTGTTGTATTGTAGCGTCATGTCTCTTGTCCGGCCTGGATCCTTGTTGGCCACCCCAGTGTTTATCCATGGCGATAGTTTGATAGTTATGTTACGGTTGTTGTATTGTAGCGTCCTGTCTCTTGTCCGGCCTGGATCCTTGTTGGCCACCCCAGTGTTTATCCATGGCGATAGTTTGATAGTTGTGTTACGGTTGTTGTATTGTAGCGTCCAGTCTCTTGTCCGGCCTGGATCCTTGTTGGTTACCCAAGTGTTTATCTATGGCGATAGTTTGGTGGTTGTGTAAAGTTTGTTGTATTGTAGCGTCCTGTCTCTTGTCCGGCCTGGATCCTTGTTGGCCACCCCAGTGTTTATCCATGGCGATAGTTTGATAGTTGTGTTACGGTTGTTGTATTGTAGCGTCCTGTCTCTTGTTAGGCCTGGATCCTTGTTGGCCACCCCAGTGTTTATCCATGGCGGTAGTTTGATAGTTGTGTTACGGTTGTTGTATTGTAGCGTCCTGTCTCTTGTCTGGCCTGGATCCTTGTTGGTTACCCAAGTGTTTATCTATGGCGATAGTTTGGTGGTTGTGTAAAGTTTGTTGTATTGTAGCGTCCTGTCTCTTGTCCGGCCTGGATCCTTGTTGGCCACCCCAGTGTTTATCCATGGCGATAGTTTGATAGTTGTGTTACGGTTGTTGTATTGTAGCGTCCTGTCTCTTGTCTGGCCTGGATCCTTGTTGGTTACCCAAGTGTTTATCCATGGCGGTAGTTTGATAGTTGTGTTACGGTTGTTGTATTGTAGCGTCCTGTCTCTTGTCCGGCCTGGATCCTTGTTGGCCACCCCAGTGTTTATCCATGGCGATAGTTTGATAGTTGTGTTACGGTTGTTGTATTGTAGCGTCCTGTCTCTTGTCCGGCCTGGATCCTTGTTGGTTACCCAAGTGTTTATCTATGGCGATAGTTTGGTGGTTGTGTAAAGTTTGTTGTATTGTAGCGTACTGTCTCTTGTTAGGCCTGGATCCTTGTTGGCCACCCCAGTGTTTATCTATGGCGATAGTTTGATAGTTGTGTTACGGTTGTTGTATTGTAGCGTCCTGTCTCTTGTCCGGCCTGGATCCTTGTTGGCCACCCCAGCGTTTATCCATGGCGATAGTTTGATAGTTGTGTTACGGTTGTTGTATTTTAGCGTCCTGTCTCTTGTCCGGCCTGGATCCTTGTTGGCCACCCCAGTGTTTATCCATGGCGATAGTTTGATGGTTGTGTAACGTTTGTTGTATTGTAGCGTCCTGTCTCTTGTCCGTCCTGGATCCTTGTTGGCCACCCCAGTGTTTATCCATGGCGATAGTTTGATAGTTGTGTAACGGTTGTTGTATTGTAGCGTCCTGTCTCTTGTTTGGCCTGGATCCTTGTTGGCCACCCCAGTGTTTATCCATGGCGATAGTTTGATGGTTGTGTAAAGTTTGTTGTATTGTAGCGTCCTGTCTCTTCTTAGGCATGGATCCTTGTTGGCCACCCCAGTGTTTATCCATGGCGATAGTTTGATGGTTGTGTAAAGTTTGTTGTATTGTAGCGTCCTGTCTCTTGTTTGGCCTGGATCCTTGTTGGCCACCCCAGTGTTTATCCATGGCGATAGTTTGATGGTTGTGTAAAGTTTGTTGTATTGTAGCGTCCTGTCTCTTGTCCGGCCTGGATCCTTGTTGGCCACCCCAGTGTTTATCCATGGCGATAGTTTGATAGTTGTGTTACGGTTGTTGTATTGTAGCGTCCTGTCTCTTGTCTGGCCTGGATCCTTGTTGGTTACCCCAGTGTTTATCCATGGCGGTAGTTTGATAGTTGTGTTACGGTTGTTGTATTGTAGCGTCCTGTCTCTTGTCCGGCCTGGATCCTTGTTGGCCACCCCAGTGTTTATCCATGGCGATAGTTTGATAGTTGTGTTACGGTTGTTGTATTGTAGCGTCATGTCTCTTGTCCGGCCTGGATCCTTGTTGGCCACCCCAGTGTTTATCCATGGCGATAGTTTGGTGGTTGTGTAAAGTTTGTTGTATTGTAGCGTCCTGTCTCTTGTCCGGCCTGGATCCTTGTTGGCCACCCCAGTGTTTATCCATGGCGATAGTTTGATAGTTGTGTTACGGTTGTTGTATTGTAGCGTCCTGTCTCTTGTCTGGCCTGGATCCTTGTTGGTTACCCCAGTGTTTATCCATGGCGGTAGTTTGATAGTTGTGTTACGGTTGTTGTATTGTAGCGTCCTGTCTCTTGTCCGGCCTGGATCCTTGTTGGCCACCCCAGTGTTTATCCATGGCGATAGTTTGATAGTTGTGTTACGGTTGTTGTATTGTAGCGTCATGTCTCTTGTCCGGCCTGGATCCTTGTTGGCCACCCCAGTGTTTATCCATGGCGATAGTTTGATAGTTATGTTACGGTTGTTGTATTGTAGCGTCCTGTCTCTTGTCCGGCCTGGATCCTTGTTGGCCACCCCAGTGTTTATCCATGGCGATAGTTTGATAGTTGTGTTACGGTTGTTGTATTGTAGCGTCCAGTCTCTTGTCCGGCCTGGATCCTTGTTGGTTACCCAAGTGTTTATCTATGGCGATAGTTTGGTGGTTGTGTAAAGTTTGTTGTATTGTAGCGTCCTGTCTCTTGTCCGGCCTGGATCCTTGTTGGCCACCCCAGTGTTTATCCATGGCGATAGTTTGATAGTTGTGTTACGGTTGTTGTATTGTAGCGTCCTGTCTCTTGTTAGGCCTGGATCCTTGTTGGCCACCCCAGTGTTTATCCATGGCGGTAGTTTGATAGTTGTGTTACGGTTGTTGTATTGTAGCGTCCTGTCTCTTGTCTGGCCTGGATCCTTGTTGGTTACCCAAGTGTTTATCTATGGCGATAGTTTGGTGGTTGTGTAAAGTTTGTTGTATTGTAGCGTCCTGTCTCTTGTCCGGCCTGGATCCTTGTTGGCCACCCCAGTGTTTATCCATGGCGATAGTTTGATAGTTGTGTTACGGTTGTTGTATTGTAGCGTCCTGTCTCTTGTCTGGCCTGGATCCTTGTTGGTTACCCAAGTGTTTATCCATGGCGGTAGTTTGATAGTTGTGTTACGGTTGTTGTATTGTAGCGTCCTGTCTCTTGTCCGGCCTGGATCCTTGTTGGCCACCCCAGTGTTTATCCATGGCGATAGTTTGATAGTTGTGTTACGGTTGTTGTATTGTAGCGTCCTGTCTCTTGTCCGGCCTGGATCCTTGTTGGTTACCCAAGTGTTTATCTATGGCGATAGTTTGGTGGTTGTGTAAAGTTTGTTGTATTGTAGCGTCCTGTCTCTTGTCAGGCCTGGATCCTTGTTGGCCACCCCAGTGTTTATCTATGGCGATAGTTTGATAGTTGTGTTACGGTTGTTGTATTGTAGCGTCCTGTCTCTTGTCCGGCCTGGATCCTTGTTGGCCACCCCAGTGTTTATCCATGGCGATAGTTTGATAGTTGTGTTACGGTTGTTGTATTTTAGCGTCCTGTCTCTTGTCCGGCCTGGATCCTTGTTGGCCACCCCAGTGTTTATCCATGGCGATAGTTTGATGGTTGTGTAACGTTTGTTGTATTGTAGCGTCCTGTCTCTTGTCCGTCCTGGATCCTTGTTGGCCACCCCAGTGTTTATCCATGGCGATAGTTTGATAGTTGTGTAACGGTTGTTGTATTGTAGCGTCCTGTCTCTTGTTTGGCCTGGATCCTTGTTGGCCACCCCAGTGTTTATCCATGGCGATAGTTTGATGGTTGTGTAAAGTTTGTTGTATTGTAGCGTCCTGTCTCTTCTTAGGCATGGATCCTTGTTGGCCACCCCAGTGTTTATCCATGGCGATAGTTTGATGGTTGTGTAAAGTTTGTTGTATTGTAGCGTCCTGTCTCTTGTTTGGCCTGGATCCTTGTTGGCCACCCCAGTGTTTATCCATGGCGATAGTTTGATGGTTGTGTAAAGTTTGTTGTATTGTAGCGTCCTGTCTCTTGTTAGGCATGGATCCTTGTTGGCCACCCCAGTGTTTATCCATGGCGATAGTTTGATGGTTGTGTAAAGTTTGTTGTATTGTAGCGTCCTGTCTCTTGTTTGGCCTGGATCCTTGTTGGCCACCCCAGTGTTTATCCATGGCGATAGTTTGATGGTTGTGTAAAGTTTGTTGTATTGTAGCGTCCTGTCTCTTGTTAGGCATGGATCCTTGTTGGCCACCCCAGTGTTTATCCATGGCGATAGTTTGATGGTTGTGTAAAGTTTGTTGTATAGTAGCGTCCTGTCTCTTGTTTGGCCTGGATCCTTGTTGGCCACCCCAGTGTTTATCCATGGCGATAGTTTGATGGTTGTGTAACGGTTGTTGTGTAGCGCTGAGTTTTTTATTTTAATAAGATTGGTCTACTGGTGTTGTCCCCGAAGCTTCCATTGGTTTTGTAGTAATTATATTCTAATGGTCTGGCTCGTTCGTGCATATCGTCTTCAATTGTAGTCCTTTTGTGTGAGTTTTTTTTATTTGTTGGTGCTTCTGTATGTTTTAGAACTGTGGGTGGTGTTAAGAACAAACAGTGCTAGCATAGCAATAGTGTCGAAAACGCCTTCAAATTTTGGAATATTGCCTTGGCATGGAAACAGTCCTCTTACATTGAGCGTTGGATCAGAATGTACTTTAATTGGACTTAAGAAGACTGTACGGTATTTGGTCGTCTACGTGAATGTACTTTATAAAAAAGCATATGTGCTGTGCATTAATTGTACGTAATCTTAATCTTACGAATGCACCGACAAACACCAAGTAAATTGGAGACCAATATTGAACTCTACCATATACATATTATGATAACTAGTTTGAGAGCTAAGGAGTTGTATACCGTCAACTTAATTTTGAATAGCTTGCCTTAAAGCTACACCATCACAGATTGAGCGTTTTGGCATTTTAAAATTTGTTTTGTCTTTAAATGAGCCAACATTTCGTAAATATCTGGAAACTAGTGATATAAGACTGCTGACAAAAGATCAGATCGTCTCATATTTACGTTCGAAAATGCATGTTTAATGGCTATAAGCGTAAGTAAGGTTTAGACAATCGAGTTTTTCGGCAGTTTTTCAAATAATTGAGATCTGTTCTTATGTGGGTTATCTTATATGTCTGACTTGAAGGCATTGATACCAAAATCAGCTGATTCTGAGATAAACAAATCAAATAAAAGTCAAATTTGTAAATCTGTGATAGTGCAACTCTAACAGAAACAGGATTCTGGTCCTAAGAAAACTTGATGACTGTTGTGCCGTGCCCACCAATAAAATGACAACATATAGTAAGAACAACTCCCAAAATGATACCAAAATCAGCTGAGTCTAAGATAAACAAATGGAAAGGAAATTTCAAATGTGTATATCTGTGAGAGTGCAGCTCTAACAGAAACAGGATTCTGGTCGTAAGAAAACTTGAGGACTGTTGTGCCGTGCCCACCAATAAAATAACAACCTCAAGCAAGAACAACTAGTATCTGACACGAGCTATCATTCACAATTATGCTAATTAAAGGAAGAAGATCTTGAATTGTCAAGTATTTTGAATTGCACCGGAGACCCAGGGACATCTGTATACATCATCTTAATATGTTACAAGAGGTTGAACAACCATGGGAAAATTGTGTTCAGTCTAAAGTACATCAATGGGGGAAAAACATATATACATACGTGATACACTGCGGCTACTGGTGGTGATAAAATGTTAAACACACTTTCATGCGCTAGCTAGGCCGCTGAACTGCTTGATCGAGGGTTGTTGTTTTTTTAAATGTTGACAAAAATCGCTTCAAATTGATAATTAGTGCATTAAAACAGTAAGTTGATCATTGTTTTAGAAGAAAACGCATATAAAAATGCTCTGAAATAGAAAACAATTTAAGGCCGCTATGTTAATGTATGAATAAAAAACATTGATTTACCATTTTTTTTCTAAGAAACTACATGAACTATAGCTTTGAAATAGAGAAAAAAATAGGCCGCTAACTTCACGCCGCTAGGCCGCCAGGCCGCTAACTTCACGCCGCTGGGCCACTAGTCCGCTAATTTGCTGGGCCACTAGGCCGCTAGGCTGCTAACTTCACGCCGTTGGGCCACTAGGCCGCAAGTCCGCTAACTTCACGCCGCTGGGCCACTAGGCCACCAGTGCGCTAACTTCACGCCGCTGGGCCACTCGGCCACCAGTCCGCTAACTTTACGCCGCTGGGCCACTAGGCCGCCAGGCTGTTTACTTCACGCCGCTGGGTCACTAGGCCACTAGTCCGCTAACTTCAAGCCGCTGGGCCACTAGGCCACCAGTCCGCTAACTTCACGCCGCTTCGCCACTAGGCCGCTAACTTCACGCCACTGGGCCACTAGGCCACAAGTCCGCTAACTTCACGCCGCTGGGCCACTAGGCCACTAGTCCGCTAACTTCACGCCGCTGTGCCACTAGGCCACCAGTCCGCTAACTTCACGCCGATGGGCCGCTAGGCCGCTAACTTTACGCCGCTGGGCCACTAGGCCACTAGTCCGCTTGCTTCACGCCACTGGGCCACTAGGCCACCAGTCCGTATTCACGCCGCTGGGCAACTAGGCCGCTGGGCCGCTAACTTCACGCCGATGGGCCACTAGGCCGCTAACTTCACGCCGGTGGGCCACTAGGCCGCTAACTTCACGCCGCTTGACCACTAGGCCGCTGGGTCGCTAACTTTACGCCGTTGGGCCACTAGGCCGCTAACTTCACGCCGCTGGGCCACTAGGCCGCTAACTTCACGTACATCGCATTTGCCTATTGTTTGGGCTCTTGTGTTGGTTTAAAAACTCTTTATTTTAGTAAAGTTTTTCCATAAAAACGTACAAAGTTTGAGCAAAATTAAAGGGATGACGACATACATTCGAAACTCGCTATGTCGAACTCTGTTATTTCGACGTTCTGATTAACCCTATTAACTTTTCGAATGCGTAAGGTTAAGCTACAAAAGTTTTGTATTTCGTTTATATCGAATGTTCGTTACCTCGAAGTAATTCCCGAAATCCAAACGACTTCGACAAAGCAAGTGTTGACTGTAATTAGAAATGAAGCTTTTATGATATGTCTCTCAAATGCAAAGGAAACTATCGATATTTATTAAACACATTTTAAAATCATTTAGCGCTTTGTTTTTGAAAAAGCTTTAAATTATGTAAACATATCACTCGTTTCTATGTAGTAATACAATAGTATGAGTAATCTCTTATGACGTATATATAGTTATAGGAAATAATTATATTCTCTTCCCTCGGAGATTTTGGTAATTTGCAAAATGTTGATATTTCTGTTTAAGAAAGTTTATTCTTGACATTATAATTTTATGTGTTATTTTTCTTCTGACAACTTTAAACTCACTATAAACTTTGTTTTGCATAGTTCACTTCATTATGTGCTTAAATAAGGCTTTTTTTTATAAAAAAAAAACGATGATTTACTTATGTTTGCATTGAGTGGTTTAATAGACTGGAGATATGTAAGCCCTATACCGTGTTCTGTCGCCTATTGGCAAGCCTATTGATCTTCGTTTTACAGTCAACACACGCTATGTCAAACTGCGTTATCTCGAAATTCTTATCTCGAACTTTTTTTTCGATTTTGGAAGTAAGACATGCTTGATATCAAGTCTTAAAATCACATGCATTTTTTTTTCTTTTCAAATCTAGTGATATATCATTATCTGTTTATCTGTTTTAAAGATACACAACAATAAATAAATGTGTCCCCATAGGCGGTCTTCCATCAATCCCAGACAATACAGTAGTAATAAAGCACATTTTGAAACATGCACTTAAAGAGCCATCGCTGACAGTTGTTATTTTTGTGCTGATTATTGGTTTTGACATAAATTAACGCAAATCAGTTTCTGCCGTTGACATATCTTCTTTTCTAGTTTTTTTTTTCAAATAATATTTTAATTGTTATCTCTTGAGTGATCCACACAATATCTAGGCGCCAGTTTAGTTCTACAAATCATGTCGATAAACTAGCTGCAATTAATTGCCAATTAATACACAAAATGACTTTCAAGCCTAGTTTACCCTGATTTGGCATTAAACATAATGACGCATTCACTTGCAAAATAACAGAAAACAGAGTTTATTGGCGAATCACTTGCTGCCAGTCACTTGCAAATATTTTTGTATGGCCATCACCTTGACTACAGGTCATATGATCTCAATGCGGGTCACGTGGGGTCAAATAATTACTGCATATCACAACGGTGTCAAACATGGCGACGAATTTGAGTCACTTTTAATTTTTCCTTATATCCATAATATGCATTCCATATATCGTATAATATTTCAATTTGTATTTAATAAAGAATATACGTATCTTTCACAAGTACGCCGATGCGGATGGAAATATTCGACCTTTGGGCACGTGAGGAAGCCAATAACTAGGCTTGTATTGCTACATTTGTTGATGTACATGGTTCTGACTCTGCTCTTCTTTCTCGGTATATTTTTATTTTATTTTAGAATCATTATCTATTAAAATATAATTCTGAAATGGCTCGTAGATGGACTTAAGTCGTCTTACCCGAGGTGGTTATGACTCTAAGTATAATTCATGTCCGACAGTGTATGATTCATCCCAACCCAAGCGTACGGTGAAACGAGATTTACCGAGGTTCCACAGAACACCCTGTGCGAGAGTTGTGATGAACTTATCTTACACGAGCGGCCATGGTACATACTTTTACACTCCTACTTTATTTTTACCATACCCAAAAAAGTGCATTTTTCCAAAACATGAGCGAGTCAGCAAAAAAAAAATCAGCAAATACCGTATTCTCTCTAAACAAGCATAGAATTGTCAATGCAAGCTAGTAAGAGGCCGATAATACATCATTTAACATGATTCAAATGATAAACACAACAACCATGTTGCTGTCTCATGTGTTCCCCCCCCCCCCCCGGTTTACAAATAACACACATTGGTTTCTCATCTTAAATCCTATCTGTTTGTGATTTCAGATATATATATTTATACATACGCTATTTTTAAACTTACTGGGACTTACGTGGAAGACAACCCCAGCAAATTTCGAATTGGAAAAATACGCAAAAACTGCGAAAGATGCATGCGTCATAAGCATTGTGATACATCAGTTATTAAGATTCAATGCGTTGTACAAAATGATGTCAGTTTTATGTAATTTTTTGACAATTTTCTTTGTTTCTTGCAATTATAGCACCTGGTGCATAGTCCCTTTAAAACAATAATACCGCAGTTGCCATCAATAGAGACAAGACAAATTATCTCAGAAAAAGCACATATTGCTATGCAGTGCACGAATACACCAGCCCGATATAAAACCAATAAAAAGTAATCGGGGAGGATTTAGCGCTGATTTGAGAAGGCATTTGATAGGATGGGAGATGAAATACCAATAAAACACTGACAAGATAAGACAATGCGAGGATTTGGCGTATTAATATCGGCCTTATGGAACTATTTACAGACGAACCGGAAATACTTACGCCTTATTTGCATAGAACGGCACTAGTTTCCTTCCATCAGACGGGAAAATAAATAGGATTTTCATCTGTTGTCTAATCCTGATCTTTTCCCGAGTGACATCCCTGAATTTAAATGAAACATGCATTCCGTTTGGGTTAAACAAATGCATTGATGGCAAGAACAGTCGTTGACTCACTTGAGTTTGAAATTAAAATGTTTTCTATGGTACTTTTCTCGTCTCACTATACTGGAGTATGTTGTTATTTACGAGTTAGCTCATGACACCTGCAATTGATTCAAAATGGACACTGTGATTAATTTGAAATGTTTTGTATGGTCTATAAAGATTAATAATAAATTAATTCGAAAACCATAAATATATGTTAAATCAGTTTCAAGTACAATTGACGAGAGAGAGAGAGAGAGAGAGAGAGAGAGAGAGAGAGAGGAGAGAGAGAGAGAGAGAGAGAGAGAGAGAGAGAGAGAGAGAGAGAGAGAGAGAGAGAGAGAGAGAGAGAGAGAGAGAGAGAGAGAGAGAGAGAGAGAGAGGGGGGGATTCTTTATTTCATCCACTATGAAGACACATAAATTCTATAAATAATAATAATCATACAAAACAAATGAGACAAACATTCTTGTCACACAACTACAAAAAGTCACAAAAATATAATACTTATACAATACATCGAATTTACTGCAAATATAGCTGACATTATTACAATTTAAGCTGAAATTGCCCATTGAAAAACTTGTATCTTTTTAAAGTGTTCCACACAACATATTAAACACGTGTTCTTCCTATTATAATCCCCATGTCACGTGCAACGCCATCTTATTCTAATTCTAATCACCAACCACAAGTATTGAAGACATTTGACATGTCTGAAAACCAATATCTCAAATATCAAACGAGGCACAATTGTTTACAATTGTAGTTCTAATCAGCTGCATTTGATCATGTTATACTGTTAAGGGCTGTGCATAAAGTCGAACTCCGTTGGCTTGAATTCGAAGGGATGAGCGAAAATACGTCGAGCCTCGGAAAATTCGAGCCAAGCGGGAAAGCTTACCTTCTGTGAAAAGACATTGGTCCTTCACAACCAGTTCGAGCCAACGAGAAGTTCGAGCCAAGCGATTTTGAGCCAACGGGGTTTGCCTGTACATTATATATTAAATGGGATTACAACGAAAGTAGAGCGTATAATGTTTTTCACCGGAGAAGTAATATCCATATATAGGGAATAAAAACTATTTTTTATTTCTTGTATGTATTAATTTTATGTTTTTAACCTTATATGTGGCTTGTCGATAATCTGTTTGACTTAAGCTTTTCGACATTGCGTAAAAGACGATCGTATTAAGTATTTTTAAAGCTGCACTCTCACAGATTGACAGGTTTGCCTTTTTTAGTTTTTGTCTCAGAATCAGTTGATTTTGGCATCAATGCCTTCAACTTAGTTATATGAGATACCCCACACTGGAACAGATTTCATTTATTTGAACAACTGCCGTAAACTCCATTTTTTGAAAGCATTAGTAATGCTTTTAGCGACGTCAGCAACCTTACGACTGTGAGAATGCTGCTTTAAGATGCTGAACTTGTTTAGAAATGCAGAACTATAGTATTCAATGTATTTTATAGACAAATACAATAATTATTACTGCGAGTATTGCCATTTCTTTACGATCTTATTATCACCATGTCTAATATAAAATTCTGACGATCATAAACAGGGTGAGGAGTCACGTGACTAAATTGGGTTCTCACGTACCTTATTTCATATAACAAGTTGACCAATAGCTTTTGTCTTGGAAATATCATTCTTGTCAAGATTGGTAAGACACTTTTTAAATCATTTTATAAACATTATAGCCGATCATACCGCAAATTTTATTATATAATATACGAGCAATTTTTAAAAGCAATTTAATAATATGCACAATATGCAATCTGCAAAGCGTCGTTCAAATATGGCTCAAATGGAGGGCCCAGCCCCTGGCACTAATGGAGGGCCCAGCCCCTGGCACTAATGGAGGGCCCAGCCCCTGGCACTATCAGTTTTCATTGCTTTCGTAGAGTATGCAAACTCATTCTGATAAATTCCCAATATTGACATAGCATTTTTTGTCTTCACATTTTTTTCACAGAATAAAACAGTATCAGAGCAGACGACAGTTTGGATTTTATCCCTTCGGCGCCATCTTCATCCCTGGGCGATTATGATCAGATTCATAATTTAATTATTGTCCTCTGTCTAGAAAGACAAGTCTCATTTATCTGTTGACTCTGATATTGACACCATATGCTTCTGTTTGACAATTATTCATTACAAATTGCATTATCACAAACCGTTCCATATCAAGACAAGTTTACGACATCCGTAAACACATCCTCACTCGATGTCGTAATCGGAGCAGACTTCAAATTTCCTGTTTTAGCGGACAATTCACTGTTTAAACAATTTAAATTATCCTTTAATTAATGAACTATCAATATCGTGTTTGTCTGTGTGTATTTTGTCAGTAGCAGACACGACGACTTCATGAGAAGAGTCAAAACTGTTAGAGAGCAAGGACAACAAACTAGGAGAGCAAAGCGTTAATTGAATTTCTTGAACCAACTGTTAATCATCACCATATGAGTTGAATGCGTGGCTTTTGCTGTCTGGATTCATTTCAACTTTAATAATCACGTGATTTTGCTTAGGAGTTTTATTTTTTAAAGTGACACTCTTATTCAAAATCAATAAATACACATCTATAACAAACATCAAATTTGACTGATAAAACTTTAACTACTTACTAAATAATGCATTTATGGAAAATATTAATTACTGATAACAAGTTTTTAACCATGTATATGATAGCCAAAAGCGCAAAAATATTAAATAATTGGTGAATTCTAAAAGAGTTACTGCGGTCTGCTATAGATTCATAAGGTAGAAATACCATGTTGTATGCGCATTACTTTAAAATCAAACTCGTTTTCCTTCATACGAAAACATTTATTCATCCTTTTTGGAATATTAAAACAATATCATTATATTTGATAAATCTGATTTGCGAGTGTCTTCTTTTCGCAAATAATGTCATATATGATTCGTATTTGATTTTTTTTTGTTTAATATCTACTTTTCCTAGATTAAAGAAGTTTTCCTTTTCTACTTAAAGAGGCTTCACGTGGTGTCCAGATGTCACATGACGTGGTCACGTGTTAGCTGCACTGAGATGGAATCACTGGCTTTGACAGTTAAAGTGGAAAGAGGATGTGCCAATTTACGTCCGTCAAATCTCACGTAATTACGCGAGAATTGTCACCATTTTCTTCATTAATGAATGGGAAACAAACCTCTAAAATAATAATTGACAGCGACCGACACAAAAATAGCGAACTCCTCAAGGCGTGAGGAGCGTCTAGCTACCGGAAGCAAGACACTCTTCTTAAATTAAAGATACATTTCGTCAATCGGAAGCAACTAATGGTGAGTGTTTCGACATTCTGAACAAGCTTGTCTGAAAATGGTATACCAAAATATCACATTTCCCGCTCACAACACGAAATTTTGATAAGCTCTTGTCTGTCAAGTGGAAACTTGCCATAAATAACACTTTCTCAATGGTATGGGATCGGATTTATATAATATTGTGGTTTCCATCCTTTAGAAATCTGATACCTTTTTCATAAAATGTCATCTATCATGTTAATCCCAGTGCCCTTTCATTCATTACAATAAGATATTTTCTCCTGAAGGCGGAAGTGTGTTTTGGGATCAAAAGTCTATAAGTTAAGGGGTTCCGTTTCGACTGAAATGACAAATATAATATATCACGCAAGTGTATTATTTCATCATTTTGACTTATAGCGTAGACATGAACTCCCTTCTCCGAAGAGTCTCTTACCATCTTTTGCATCACATACTAGTACAGTGTGTGTGTATACCACGTGATAAATTGCGTCATAAATGCTATGTCGTAAAGCAATATTTTGCCTCGAATGAAGACTTTAAACAAAGATAACTTCACTATTTCTTCACCATTTCAATGAAACATAGCGCAGTCTACGCCGCTTACGGAGCCACGCCTTCGGTCTTTTACCATATTTTAATTAAGAGTTTAGTTTCTTAAAACACTTCGACAAACCTTTTCACAATACGGCCGTCTGACGGAGCAGTGTCAAAACATTCTTTTGGAAACAGCTTTGTCGAAGCGTTTGATGAAACTAATCACCGTATCAAACTTCGGTAGTATAACGAAGGCGGGGCTCTTTCAGTGGCATATACTGCCCTTTGTTTTATTGGAAATGGTGTAGTAAATGAAAAGTTATCTTTGATTTAAGTCTTTATTTTAAGCCAAATATTGCCTTCCGACGAAGCATATATGACGTAATTTATCACGTGGTAGTAGTAGCCAATCAGACCGTTCATATGTTCTTCTAGAATTCATTGCAACGGTAATTTCGATTCTCGGAGAAATATATCTTGTATTTGTTCACATGTCAAAGGCATCAAATTAAAAGAAAATCGTCTTGCCAATTGTGTCTGGCGTTTAACTTTGAGCATGAAATAGTTATCAAGGAAGTGTTGCGCATAAAACATTAACCAAGATTTACAAGAATGGCAAGATTGGGTTGCCCATAAAACATTTACCAAGATTTACAAGAATGGCAAGATTGGGTTGCGCATAAAACATTAACCAAGATTTACAAGAATGGCAAGATTGGGTTGCCCATAAAACATTTACCAAGATTTACAAGAATGGCAAGATTGGGTTACCCATAAAACATTAACCAAGATTTACAGGAATGGCAAGATTGGGTTGCGCATAAAAACATTTACCAAGATTTACAAGAATAGATTTACAAGAATGGCAAGAGTGGGTTGCCCATAAAACATTTACCAAGATTTACAGGAATGGCAAGATTGGGTTGCGCGTAAAACATTGACCAAGATTAACAAGAATGGCAAGATTGGGTTGCCCATAAAACATTAACCAATATTTACAAGAATGGCAAGATTGTGTTGCACATAAAACATAAACCAAGATTGGCAAGATTGTGTTGCCCATAAAACATTTATCAAGATTGGCAAGATTGTGTTGTGCATAAAACATTAACCAAGATTTACAAGAATGACAAGATTGGGTTGCCCATAAAACAATAACCAAGATTTACAAGAATTGCAACATTGTGTTGCCCATAAAACATTCACCAAGATTGGCATGATTGTGTTGCGCATATAACATTAACCAAGATTTACAAGAATGGCAAGATTGGGTTGCCCATAAAACATTTACCAAGATTTACAAGAATGGCAATATTGGGTTGCCCATAAAACATTTACCAAGATTTACAAGAATGGCAAGGCTGAGTTGCCCATAAAACATTTACCAAGATTTACACGAATGGCAAGATTGGGTTGCCCATTAAACATTTACCAACATTTACAAGAATTGCAAGATTGGGTTGCCCATGAAACATTTACCAAGATCTACAAGAATTGCAAGATGGGGTTGCCCATGAAACATTTACCAAGATTTACAAGAATTGCAAGATTGGGTTGCCCATGAAACATTTACCAAGATCTACAAGAATTGCAAGATTGGGTTGCCCATGAAACATTTACCAAGATCTACAAGAATTGCAAGATTGGGTTGCCCATGAAACATTTACCAAGATCTACAAGAATTGCAAGATTGGGTTGCCCATGAAACATTTACCAAGATCTACAAGAATTGCAAGATTGGGTTGCCCATGAAACATTTACCAAGATTTACAAGAATTGCAAGATTGGGTTGCCCTTAAAACATTTACAACGATTAACAAGAATAGCAAGATTGTGTTGCCCATTAAACATTAACCAAGATTTACAAGAATGACAAGATTGGGTTGCCCATAAAACATTTACCAAGATTTACAAGAATGGCGAGATTGTGTTATCCATAAAACATTAACCAAGATTTACAAGAATGGCAAGATTTTGTTGCACATAAAACATTTACCAAGATTGGCAAGATTGTGTTGCGCAAAAAACATTAACCAAGATTTACAAGAATGGCAAGATTGGGTTGCCCATAAAACATTTACCAAGATTTACAAGAATGGCAAGATTGGGTTGCCCATAAAACATTTACCAAGATTTATAAGAATGACAAGATTGGGTTGCCCATAAAACATTTACCAAGATTGGCAAGAATGGCAAGATTGGGTTGCCCATTAAACATTTGCCAAGAATGGCAGTAATGGCAAGATTGGGTTGCCCATAAAACATTTACCAAGATTGGCAATAATAGCAAGATTTGGTTGCCCATAAAATATTTAACAAGATTGGCAAGAATGCCAGATAGTGCTACGCATGAAATATTAACCAATATTGGCTAGAATGGCAGATAGTACTGCACATAATACATTTACCAAGATTGGCAAGAATGGCAGATAGTGCTGTACATAAAACCGTTACCAAGATGGGCAAGAATGGCAGATAGTGCTGTACATAAAATAGTTACCAAGATTGGCAAGAATGGCAAGATTGTGTTGCACATAAAACATTTACCTAGATTGGCTAGAATGGCATGATTGTGTTGCCCATAAAACATTTACCAAGAATGGCAAGATTGTGTTGCCCATAAAACATTTACCTAGATTGGCAAGATTGTGTTGCTCATAAAACATTTACCTAGATTGGCAAGTATGGCAAGATTGTGTTGCCCATAAAACATTTACCTAGATTGGCAAGTATGGCAAGATTGTGTTGCCCATATAACATTTACCTAAATTGGCAAGTATGGCAAGATTGTGTTGCCCATAAAACATTAACCTAGATTGGCAAGTAGGGCAAGATTGTGCTGCCCATAAAACATTTACCTAGATTGGCAAGATTGTGTTGCCCATAAAACATTAACCAAGTTGTGGTTTCGAGCCTCACGAGAGTGAGAGTGGCCTTGTGGTATTTTGTCCGCTTTAACTATGTTCAGTTTTCGTAACAATTAAGTCCATACGTACCTCCTCCCCCTCAAGAATGGATTCTTAAATCCCAATATGAATAGCTTACAGTACATAAGTGACAGTTACCGGACAAAACGCATTTTAAAACACCCACACACAGTCACATACATACTTGTAAAAGAAGGTTTCCAAAAACCGGTCTTTCTGTATATTTCATGGGGAGAAGAACCAATTTTACCCTGGACAATTTTATTTTAAAGACTTGATTAATCCGGTGGTTTGAGATATCAGTCAGAAGTGTCAAGGATTGCAGACAATATTGTCTGGAAATGAGAGGGTCCCGTAATTATCTTAAATCCTGCAACTTCGCCCGACTTTGTCTGCCAGAAGGTTCCTAATTACATCTGTCACAGTAACCCTTTAATAACCTAACAAAACGATTCCCAAATTGGTTTTCACCAAACTGTGGTGATAATGAAGCTTCAAATTGAACGGCGTTGGATTTTTGTCGATGAATTGATTTCAATATTTGAAATAAATATACCATACAGTCCGTGAAAATCTGAATTTTTTTCAATTAATTGTTTTGTGGTCCATGTGTTTAATTGCTACAATGTACCAAGACGCTTGATTTTTTTGTGTTGTACTTTAGAGATCACACTCTTTTGCATTTATCTAACCATTTTATGAAATGTTTATCAAAATTGAATCAAATGAAACCTTGCCATGTATACAATTGACTACATAACAAGATAACACAAAATGGCATAAGCAAATGATAAAGCTAAACCCGATTTCTGAATACTTAATTGTCATGTTGGTCTTAAACAAGGGGTTGTTCGGTAAGCACAGTGGTTCGCGTACTCGTTTCTCACCAAGGCGACCCGGGTTCGATTACCGGCCTGGGCGCATGAGTTTGGTAAGTGGTCACCAAGCCGGACAAGTGGGTTTTCTCCGGGTACTCCGGTTTTCCCCACAACACTAGACCACACTCTCGCACAACATCGTGCCAACTAGAGTGACCTAGTATAAGTTAGCATAACTTTCTTCACAATCGTTGCAAACTATACAATTGTTTAAAAGGAAGATATAATGTCCCCTGTTCGCCCTTTTCGTGGTTGACCTTGGGAAACTCGGTCTCATTGCTCTTGATATTTGTATTAATCATATTTGTAATCCGAGTGTTCAATATGTCAATTGTTGAGTGCTACGTGTGTTTATGGATCTGAGATATGGGGCTTGAACATCGGAATACATTGAGCGTATTCACCAACGTACCAACTTTAACGTATTAAAGTTTGTAAATATTTATTTAGGGTTAAAACGAGCACATGCTGTGAAGAAGGTATATACTCATTAGTGTTATATTTTTAGTGTTAAAATATATGGTAGAATCTGCCCGTCTGTAAAGGATTTCTTTGTTGTATTTGGTTGCTTCTGGTGAGTACGACATATACAGTCAACCCCCGTTGTCTCGAACACTCTTAGCTCGAAATCCTCGTTGGCTCGAACTGGGTGTAAAGGACCGATTTCTTTAGACTGATTAGACTGAAGGTTAGCATTCCCGTTTGGCTCAAATTTTCTGATGCTCGGTGTATTTTCGCTTGTCCCTGGGAGTTCGAGTCAACGGAGTTCGACTGTATGTGTAATTTATTCATATTCCTTATGTTGTTGCTTGCTTCTCGATATTTTTGTTTTATAAATATTGCGTTCGGAAATGCCTATCAATGTTGCTGTATAGGAAAATCTTGAGACAGCACACAATTTGCCAAAGATGAAAAGATGGTTAAAATTGGGAGCAATTCACATACTGTTAATACTTTGCGGTAGTGACAGTTGCTGCCAACAACTTGACCACTTTATTAAATTGGCATTTGGCATCAGGAGAAAACTCTTGACACTGTTATTTCCAATAGCAGTGACCTTTAAATCAAAGAAGTATCAGAAATGTTCGCCTGTAATTACGGCGCATTATTTTGATACGGATGTGACTTTGTAGTTCCATGGAGTCAACATTCCAAAACTTCTGAATGGTAAGCGTTTGAGAGAAACATACGTGAAATGAATATATGACTGCACTTAGTATAGATGTAAACGATGTTTAGAATACAACCTACATTTTCAGCCAATGAAATTACTACTAGGCTTAATCATTAAGAAGTTCAACTTTCGCGGTTGTTTGAGGGTCCTCCTATTGCCACCAGTCCGATCCACAGCCCCTGTGTCAGATTTTGCGTTGACAATATGTTAGCAAATAAGGTAGTTTTCCAAGACATTTAAATGACCTGAAGTAAGATTTTAATAATTAAGAAGGGCCCGTTCGCTACGCTCACTCCGTCAATTCTTAATAATTAAACCATTACTTCGTGTAATTTAACTTTTACTTAAAGCATTAAAAGGTGAAACATGTTTATTTGGTTCATCAATTTGGTTCATATCAGCAGTTTGTAATGATATAGTCATGCAGTTGGAAACATCTTACCAGTATCCCATAACTTTGGGAGATAGCTAGTGAAGTCAATAAAGGTCCGACAGCATTCTGTGACCACACACCAAAAACATTAAAACAGTTGGAACCATCTTACCAGTTTCTCACGAATTAGGGAGATAGCTAGTGAAGTCAATAAAGGTCCGACAACATTCGGTGACAACACACTACAAGCATTAAAACAGTTGGAACCATCTTACCAGTATCCAACGACTTCTGGATATTACTAGTGAAGTCAATAAAGGTCCGACAACATTCTATGACCACATACTACAAACATTAAAACAGTCGGTACCATCTTACCAGTATCCAACGACTTCTGGAGATAGCTAGTGAAATCAATAAAGGTCCGACAACATTCTATGACAACACACTACAAACATTAAAACAGTTGGTACCATCTTAACCAGTATCCAACGACTTCGGGAGATAGCTAGTGAAATCAATAAAGGTCCGACAACATTCTGTGACCACATACTACAAACATTAAAACATGTATGACCCGTGGTGACAAATGTGAAAACCCCTTTGAAGTTACGCGATTCCTGTAAAATTCGAAGCATTTTAAAGATTGTTAAATTTAAATTCAAAGAGAAGAAACATGTATATACTTTAATATTGACGCTTGCTGAATATACGTGATACCCCGACGTGTACCAGCTCCGAATAAACTGCATTCACCATATATCAGGTACACGTATATTATGAGTATTTGTATAAAGACCATGTCTTAGAATTGGTTTAAAGTACTTTCCAGAACATTCCAATTACAGTGACGTCATAATGGTCACCAGCACAAGGTACATGTCATTTTCAGACGTACTTTTCAATGGATAGTACTTGTGTTTTGTACAGTTTCTCGGTTTTCAAGTACTGAGATAAATCTTTAATATTTGACTGCTTTTGCGTAATATAATAAAACAAGATGTTTACTCCGAAAGTCGAGTTCAATAAATAATTTATTTTAAAACAATGTTTAATGCTTACTTTGTAAATTGTTCGTTATGTTGTATGCAATAAGCATTTTTTACCAGTAAACAAATTCACCTCAAAGACGTGGGACAATTTTAAATACAAATCTGTTTTGATACCACTTTCAATAGTGTTATTAAAGATACACTCTTACCCCAAAATAATATTTACCACAATTAATATAACTGTTTTAATATACCAAAAAGGATGAATAAATGTAAAAAAACAATGGTTGAAGGATACCGAGTTTAATTTGAAAGACAGGTGCAGAAGACACAGTATTGCTACCTTTTGAGACGATTGTAGATCACACTAAATTCTGCTAATAGCACTCACCAATTATTTATTATGTTTGCGTTTTCAGCTATTAAATAGACGGTTACAATTTTGTTATGTGTAATGAAAATTTACCATAAATGCATTTATTTAGTAAGTAGTTAAAGGTCTATCACTCAAAATTGATGTTTGTTATACATGTGCATTTTTAATAAGAGTGTCACTTTAACAAGAAAAGTGTCAACTGTGCTGTCAGTTTATATATATTGAAACCGCGAGATTTCTCAATTTGCCACGATTTTGATAACTCAATAATGATGAATATACGCAGATACCATCTTCTCAAGGGTGTTCCGAAATACCACAGAATTGAAGCAAACGTCTCCCTTTTAACCGAATGACACTAAATGAACCGCACGCAATTTAAAGACAGCAAAGTATTGACATCTTTTGTGCCTTATTTCGCACTGATGGACGTGAAATCTCGGCTCGTTATCGCGATAACACGAATTACAAGACGAAGGATTGTTAAACGAAGTAAAATACAAATCATTCATTAAGAGATAGATTATGTCATCATTTTACTTATCTGGGGAATCGAAAGTGTCACGTTTAAGTGCAATATAGACCGCAATGTTGTCAATGTAATTTTCAATGACATCGAACTTTTATTTAAAGCTGCACTCTCACAGATTGAACGTTTTGACACCTTTTTTATTTTTTGTCTTGGAACGAGCAAATTTTTGCGTGCATATCTGCAAGTCAATGATGAAAGTGTGATGAGAAAAGATCAGATTGCAGATTTCCATTCCAAATATAATGTTTTATGGCTTAAACCGTTACCAGAAAAATGCGTAAAACATTAATTTTCGAACGGAAATATGAAAATCTGCGATAAATTTTTTTCAACAATCTATTATTACTGGTTAACAGGTCAACTTATCCCACATGTTTTGTTAAAATCCCGGTGGCCGTGTTGACTAACCAGCCGTTTTCTTTTTTTTTTCTTGACTTTACCGGTGTGGGTTCGAACCCCACTAAAGCCAAAAAACTTTTTTATGCTATAATTTTATTGTTTTGTAATTTCGATATCATAGAGTAAAATAATGATAAAATCAAGTGTTTTCAGATGCATTACCGGGAAAACTAATGTTTGGTCTAAAAACATGAGCGAGTCACTTTAAAGCACAAAATGGGCAATCCAAACCAGCATTTTTCCATGTCATTACGTTTAACATTGACTTTTCTCCCTTGGTTTATAAAACAGGAATCACATACCCCTGGTGATGACGGCTATTAAAGCTGCACTCTCACAGATTTACCGTTTTGACAACTTTTTTTTTGTCTGGGAAAGGGAAAAAATTTGCGTAAATATCTGCAAACCAATGATATAAGACTGCTGACCAAAAATCAGATCGCAGTTTTTTTTCCGGTCGAAAATTAATGTTTTATGGCTTAAACCGTTACTAACGGTTTACGAAAAATTGCATAAAACATCATTTTTTAAATTAAATATGAAATTCTCGGTTCTGATTTTTTGTCAGCAGTCTTATATCACTGGCTTTCATAGATTTTCGCAAAAAATGGCTCGTTCCGGGACAAAAAATAAAAATAATGTCAAAACGCTCAATCTGTGAGAGTGCAGCTTTAAAAACATATTCAGTTTAATACAATGTGATTTAGATATAAACTAAGCATTTACTTATGTTAAATTAAACGGAAAAGGGATCTCCTTCGGAAACTTGGCATCCATTGGCAAATTTATGTTCACGTCTTTGTGGCCTAAATATGATAAATAAATCTGCATGGTTCATTTCATCGTCGGCGACCACGGTACTTTCTTAGTGTATATCGGGAGTATCCCGATGATGGGTTCATTTAAAATAAGTAAATATTGAAGATCATTTAATTGCATTGGAACAGATGAATAAAGACTGGGCTTTAATGAAGACGACATACCATCAAAGGTGTTAGTACCGACTGTTCAATAGTTACAAATGGAGTCGTACGTAATATTATTTATGAAAAAAGAGTCATGGTCTGTAAGTTAACTTCTTGTTCAAACTTATATTGTCCTGTCTTGACTGTATTCTCACAAGATTTCTCCAACAATCCGTGTCCTACATATGCTTTAGCTGATAAATGCCATTATATATTAAAATGTTCACATTTGTGTATTGATAGAAATAAGTATGTGCCACGTTTTCTTCGAAGGATAAATAATATAAATTTACAACAACTTTTTCAAAACACTAATATCCTTCTTAAATTGTCTATTTTTGTGAGAAAAATAATGCAAGTTGTACTATACTCACACCTTCCTTTTCCATTATAGTACGGTAAAATATAATTTCATAATGTATATAAGGTTTTCTTAATAAACAAATACAATGTATTTGTGCATACATATGTTCAAGTTTCGCTGTTACTTGTATGTTTTATATTACTTAAAGTGACACTCTTATTCAAAATCAATACATACACATGTATAACAAACACCAATTTTGACTGATAAACCTTTAACTGCTAACTGAATAATGCATTTATGGAACATATTAATTACTGATAACAAGATTATAACCGTGTGTTTAATAGCAGAAAGCGCAAAAATATTAAATGATTGGTGAATGCTAAAAGATTTATTGTGGCCTACTATAGTCTCATAAGGTAGGAATACCATGTTTTATGCTCATTTCCTTCAAATTAAACTCGGTATCCTTTATAAGAACCATTGTTGTCGACATTTATTCATCTTTTTTTAAATATTAAAACATTATTATTAATTGTGGTAAATCCTATCTGGGAGTAAGAGTGCAACTTTAATCATGCAAATTTATGTTTATGCATTGTGTATTTTGTTTGTAAAACTGATGCCTATATTGCCCATATCATTATGGGCCTAGTTTTTGAATAAAACTGAAACTGAAACTGTTCTTCTAGAACCACCACACCGCTGTGTATAGTTGAGTTCATTGTATACGTATCACTTTCATTGTGTATCAATAAAATGAAATCATTATCACTGACTATAATTTCGGATACCCTTTAATAGCCGGACAGCAACAAAGGACAGCCTTGTTTTTGAGCAAAAACATGTGACAAGGCATTTTAAACAAATTCATTTAAATTACTTTCAAATAACGGCGGATTGTAATATATACTCGATGTTAAACTAATCTCATAGGCAGAAAATCTAAAATGTCTTGGTGTAACTTTCCCATGAAGAAAGTTTCGATGTCATTTGATTTCGAAATGAAAATGAGCGTAAAGAAAAGACTGCAATAGACAAACTAGCAGTAGATAAATCTGATACATTTTAAGCGAATTTAAGACCCGACTCATGTAAAATCACGCGCAAGTCTCGGATCAGGCATGTACATCAATTACAGCATTTGAAGCCCGTTTATTGATGGTTAAGTTTCAAGTGAAGCCAATTAAGGGTCGGTGTCGATCGGATACTGTAAAAGGTCGACAACATTGCCGCGGTGTTGACGCCATTATTACGGGTATCTTGTATCGAAGTACATGTAAACCGCCATGTACCATAGGTGGCTGGATTGGAGAGGCGTCATGCGATTGATATATATTTGCTAGTGTGCTGAGTATTAGTATATTAGTCAAATCGTGCGTTTGCTATGTGTTGATCCAGGGGCGGATCCTGGATTAAAAGATATAGTTAGAGTAACCTTGTGCCTTGTGCCCCTCCCTCAAAACCGAAATCAGTATGGCTGAAAATGTTAGCAGGGGAATATTTTACAATTTCTAGTTCAAAACGGTACATTTTGGGCGTATCTTAATACTTTTTCTCCTTTATTGAAATAGAAAGTAAATTTGGACAATTTTAGGGGAGGAGGGGCGTTGTGTGCGCCAACACCCTCCCCTGGGTCCGCTTTGCACTAGTCAATTGTAACCACATCCCCAAGGTCCGGGGGTATACCGGGGATAGCCGGGGAAATGGGCCGTGTTTTTACCTTCCAGGTGGCCCCGCAGTACCAGGTGGATGCGGTGGTAGTGTTTTCTCGCCAAATATAGCGGGGACATGAGCCTTACCTAGGGTCTCTGGTTTGAGGGGGCATTTGGCGGAAATTTTACCATCAGTTCGTCTCCGTAGGGCGGGGATTTTACCCGGGCTTGGCTAGACCGAAAGTCAAAGTTCCCTCTATTCCCCGGACCCGGGGGCGTGGTTACAATTGACTGATGAGCTAGTGCTGATTGTTTAAAAGATGATAATAAGAAGCAATGTCATTAAGTAAGCCATGTCATTAAGTTATACTTGGATGCTTAAAAAGGACATGGCGAGCGAAACGAGAGACCTTCCTAGTCATAAGATTTTACGCTACGTATTCTTACTGACTTTAATTTAAGATTTTTCGCAATATGTTATAACTGACTTTGATTTATTATTGTTTTCAGTAAGCGGGTAACCAAATTAGGACGTCATGTCTGTTAAGGTGTAAAACTGCAAGTCTTAAGCGATTAAGCGTGGAACTTTTTTGAAGGCCGATAGGCGATCCTATTGGCTGGAAATGTAGGTTATAATCTAAATAAGTGTTACAATGTCCTTGTATAGGATCATGATTGGCTTCTACAAATATAATTAGGTAGAAAATATTACTGTAGGTAACAGCAGACCCCAATTGGTTCATTATAAGAGTCTTATTTAGATGCATTATTTCAATACATGTATTTCATTTCGTTTTAAAAAGATATTATGATATGGCATTTTTGCACGAAAGTTAGCAAAAAAAGGGGAGGATCTGGGCTGCACTTTAAGGGCACCAGTTAGGGAGTGATAAAGGAATAAAAAATATGGCTATCAAAAAATCTATCATTTGTGCATTTCACATACATTCTATGTCGTGAATTGAACATAGGCCGGTATTGAACATAGGCCGGTATTGAACATAGGCCGGTATTAAAACCAATACGAAGTTGAGGACACAAAAGAGTGTCGGCCCGGTTAGCTCAATCGGTAGAGCGTTGGACTCTGAATCGGACAACCCGGGTTCGATTCCCGGGCGGAACAGGTCTCTTCTGTTGTGATTGGTTATGAAATCCTTTCTACGACCATTCGCACTGTACCACGGCCCCTGGCATGTACAGAAGGTGTCAGTTCCTTGCAGAGGTGAAGGCACCTAGTACTGGTTCTGCCCAGGATAGTTGTGCGGTGGTTGAACTGTCACTCTGGGACCCTTCAATGTGCTTACGCCGAGACCCGGAGTATAAACTACTAACACCACCCAGGGCACAAAAGAAAATCGCTGAATTGTCATTTATAACGTTTACATAGATTCAAGGCAAACGCCCGACCGCCTCTTATATTATGCTGAGGTCAGCAAGACCACGGACATCGGACATTATTAGTTAACAAATATAAAATCCTGACAAGACATGACCTATTACCAACGCCTATCCAGTGTAGAGTCAACTGTTTTGTCAGCTTGAAGATAAATCGTAAAATGTGTTAAGGGAGGTGCTTGGCTACGGTTTATTTAATGGTACTTTCACTATCACCTTTTCGTCCAGGTGCCAAGTTCATACATCAAGTCGAACATCAAGCAAGGGTCTCTTTTAAAACAGATAAATCAAGCGCAGATTTCTTACAACGATAACAGGGACAGCTTTCATTATAATCCAAAGTCTAAAAGACGATGGACTATAGAAAATAGATAAATTATGCAAAGTTCTCCAAACAAGGGCAACGGGACAACTTGGTATACGTTGATGGTAGGTTTCCGAACCTTTACAGCATTATCTACATAAGGGTATCCATTATATCTTAGCTTAAGCTTAATATTGGTGTAACGGATTTTCGTCAATATCCAGTAGTGTTTATTCAATCATTTGTCCATCGTTTGCTTAAAACGATACAATTATCTTACCATTATCAATGCTTTTCACGGGCTTATTTGCCTTCCTTATGCACAAACACGACTCCCGAATTGAGAATATCTACCTCATTGTGATTATAACCCCGCTGTCCAAATCATTTAAAATAACTGTCTATTTGATTATCGAGTGCTACAGAAAGGATTCAAATAGGCTTGAAGTTATCTCAATGACAAATGATCGGTTCTTCAACTTTGGACCTCCTTTTTTAAGTTTAAATGCCACAGACAATTAATTAGAAAAGAATTCTATTAAAGGCATAACAGTGGTTAAGGCCCGTCTTAAAATTATACCAGTTTGATTAAAATATTGTTGATTTTTTTTATTTGAAAATGTAAAAAAGTTTTACTTTGGCAAAGTGGTCGCATGTATTTTTTTATTATATTTTGAAATAAAAAAAATGTCAGTCAATAAATATTAATAAAAATTGAAACCATGTAAAATATCATTTTTATTAGTATGTTTTATTTTATTGGAGCAACTAAAGCAAGAATTTTACTAAAAAAACAACAACCTGTCATATTACATTTGAATGCAAGTTTTTGAATGGTACTTGATTCACACCGAATATACTTTCTAACATAATCGACAAATAGGGCACCAGAGAACTCACCTCTTGGGTGTTGTTCAATATTTAACTGAAGGTAAAACTATGGTCATACATCATTGACTTCATTAACCCTGCCCATTAGTCAGTTAATTATAACAAGAAATCCGATTAGCTACATCGTTCTTAGATCCAATTAAGACCAATATTGTAAACCAGCCGCTGCTGGCCATTAGCAGTTCAGTACTTAGTATAACTGAAGAAAACTATTTTGAAAACATGAATGGTTCCTAGCTCTTTAAGATCATTGCCTCCTTTTTATGTTGAATATATCCAATATTTATGTTGGATATATGTTGATCCTGGGTTCAGTTTTTTAAAAGATTCTTAGACTTAACTTCACAAATAGTAAATGAATAGAAATTGCGGTCAAGGATAACCCGTGAAAGTGCAAGAACTTATTTCCAACGGGGTCCTTTGTTTTTGCTGACAGTGGTGGGATACAAGGAAGTCCGGGTACCCTAGCTCTTTTTCGAAGAGACCCCTTGGTTCTTTTACGTGCTCGGTGTTAAGCACCGATACACGGGGTACAACTTTCCTGGGTTGAACCAGTACTGAGTACACCACTTTTCCAAGCACTACCCTTTAAATGCCGAGCGCCAGGCAAGGGAGCTACTTGTACCAATTTTAACGTCTTTTGGTATGACGCGGCCAGGGATCGAACCCACGACCTCCCGCTCCGTAGGCGGATGCTTAACCACTAGGCCACAGAGTCGGTCAATGCTGGCTACTTTTTGTCTTAACGAATATACATTTATATCAAAATAACACAAATATGAACCTAAGATAATTTCACTTAACTACTGAGATCTTTATTGAAACAGACGCCTGGGATGGTAAATCGTGAAAATTAGCTAAATCGTGTTGATATCCAATTAAGTTCAATAATGAATACTAGCCCTGGGATGGTATTCAATATGCAATTTATGTTAATCGCATGGCCATACACCATTGACTTCATTCACTGTATTGGTTATGTATTAATAAAAAGAAATCCGATTAGCTACATCGTTTTCAGATCCAATTAAGATCAAAATTGAATACTAGCCCTGGGATTATATTCAATATGCAACTTCAGTTAATCTTATGGTCATACATGATTGACTTCATTCACTCCATCAGTATAAGCCAGTCATTTATATCACGCAGTCCGATTAGCTAAATCGTTTTTAGATCCAGTTAAGATCAAAATTGAATACTATGTCTGGGATGGTATTCAAAATGCAACTTCAGTTAATCTTATGGTTATACATGACTGACTTAATTCACTGTATAAGTCAGTTGTTTATATCACGCACTCCGATTAGCTAAATCGTTCTTAGATCCAATTAAGACCAATATTGACTTTCACACAAGGAGCCATGCCGCTACACTAAACAATATCATTTGCAATTGATTTGGTTCGTGATAATACCAACTGTAGCAGCATTTAATTGAAAGGGGATATTTCTAAAGATATTAAAGGTTTGACGGGCCTCCAAACGGAAGATTAAAATTCTGCTATCCTGCGGCTGGAGGCAGAGCAAATAAAGGTTTAAACAAGCCAGAATCATATCTGCTCTTCTGTGTCTGAAACTGCTCCTTGATCACGAATGTTTGCTTGTTGGTGCCGTTTTAGGAGAAGGTCTTATGATATTAGCATTAGTCTATGCACGTTATCTATTCTATGTCATTAAATATTTGGTATATTGTGGATTGCTATTAAGTCTGCGTACAGTATATATTTAGAGCTGATGCATTTAGTCAAAAAGCAAACATTTTAATTCAAGTGTTTTTTGTTGTCTTTTTTTAAAACGTTTGTGAACAAGTTATAACCACATTATATTAATCACTCTCGTTGGCGCGATCTTACGCGAGGGTTTGGTCTTGTGCTGCGGAGAAAACCGGGGTAAAACCAAATGCGTGGTTAGATGTCCGCAAGCCAGTCAAAACACAAGGTGTTTGAAGCGCTAACAAGATGTTCCATACAAACCAATGTCTTCCCTTTCAATCATTTACTGATATAAATATGTTGTTAACCTCTTCATTAAGACATTTTTTAACTTGAACAAAACCAGCAGAATGATCAGCAGATATACCCGTAAGCCATTTACTTCATAATGCCCTGATACAATTAATTTAGAGACTCAAGTAAATGTTTACTCTTGTTTAACGCTTGAGTTAAGTTTATAGTTTGTTCTTTTTTATGTAAGTTAGATTGTGGCGAAGGCTGACAGCTTATAAAATCGGGCGGAGGTCATGCGAGATCATGAGAAAGTACTTCTACTGGGGATCAGACACACAACCTCTTGGATGAGAGGGGGACACCTATACCACTAGACCTCTCTCATCCTGGTGGGGATCGAACCCATAAACTCTAGCGTGAGAGGCGAACAGCTATACCACTAGACCTCTCTCATCCTGGTGGGAATCGAACTCACAGCCTCTAGCGTGAGAGGCGGACACCTATACCACTAGACCTCTCTCATCCTGGTGGGAATCGAACTCACAACCTCTAGCGTGAGAGGCGGCCAGCTGTACCACTAGACCTCTCTCATCCTGGTGGGGATCGAACCCATAAACTCTAGCGTGAGAGGCGGACACCTATACCACTAGACCTCTCTCATCCTGGTGGGGATCGAACTCACAACCTCTAGCGTGAGAGGCGGACACCTATACCACTAGACCTCTCTCATCCTGGTGGGGATCGAACCCATAAACTCTAGCGTGAGAGGCGAACACCTATACCACTAGACTACTCTCATCCTGGTGGGGATCGAACCCATAAACTCTAGCGTGAGAGGCGGACACCTATACCACTAGACTACTCTCATCCTGGTGGGGATCGAACCCATAGCCCCTTGAGTGAGCGGCGGACCCTTATACCACTAGAATACTCTCACCTTAGTAGAGGTCGAACCCACAACTAAAACAACCTATACGCTGTGGTTCGAGCCTGTAAATAAATATTTAAAATAGAAGCGATAAAAAGAATGTTATCTTGAAAAATATCAAATGTAATGAGGAAGATATAACTCCTTAGTTTCAGAGCTACTTTTCTAGCTGAAATAATTGATGTTATCAACGTTAATCAGCAAACTTCTCGAGCACATACAATAAAAACTCATGTCGAACTCTGTTATCTCGATGCTCTGGTTATGTCGAGCTCTGTAGGCTCGATGTTCTGGTTATGTCGAACCTTTTTTCGATTTGTTCGGTTTAGTTTGACACTTTGTGTATATCGGTTATATCGAATATTCGTTATCTCGAAGTTTTCCCCGAGGTCCCAACGACTTCGAGATAACAGAGTTTAGAATGTATTTTGATATTTCTTATCATGGGCAGATTCCATCTTCCGCTAATACATAAGCTTCGAAAGGCAATATGAGTAGAATTAAAAGGCTTTATTAATGTAAAATGCACATTCCTGTAGAACAATGATATTTCCTGTATGTTTTATCTAACGAAGACAGTTGGGCGGGTTGGGTTTTTAATAGCAAGTTCTAGTTTACAAGATTTAGCCTAGTGTCAAACCAAAAAGACTTTTCAAAAGGAATATATCCGGTGGTCCCTCGCACAAATCGTAGATTAAGGCCATCTTAACAGACAGTCTTCAATTAAAATGTCCGTATTGACAATTATATGTCCTCCGACCTTTTGCCTAGGATTAGGGGGTTTATGTAATAGAATAAAGCTTTAAACGACGCGTGGACATTTAGTCTTCGTTCGTAACCATCTTATCTGTAAAAACCTTTATTCGATTTTCCAGCCGTTTAACCATCGTCTTTGATACTGATGGAACGATAAAATGATCATCTCTCATGGTCTCCCTGTCTGCATGGTAACGGACTTTAGGGGCCATGGTGTTTAAATTCGCATCCAAAGAATTGCCGACGGAATGGTATCGGCGTGTTCTACATTTGTAATTAATTGTCAAACAGTTCATAATTTAAAAATCGTATTTAACTAACAAATGGTTTAAATTTATTGCTTAATTTAAGTTTAATGTAAAAAAATATTTTCTGTGTGCTGCAAAATGTCTAAAATTTGAAGGATGTTCCTATGTGGTGTTCCCTAAAACTAAATCAAAATGACAGCACCTCGTTTCCAAAATGATCAGTAACACGAAGACAATGGTAACAACAGGGCCATGCTTAGTAGCCAAACCATGGACAACGAACATGTTCAAAGGCACAATGGCCTAACAGACACTAAACGAGAGACCCACAACATACATACAACACAGACAGAAAACCCATACAGGGTAGCCAAACCATGGGCAAAGACCATGTTCAAAGGCACAATGGCCTAACACACACTGGACGAGAGACACACAACGTGTATACAGCACAGATAGACCAAGCATGCAGAGTAGCCACAACATGGACAAAGACCATGTTCAAAGGCACAATGGCCTAACAGACACTTTGAGAGACACACAACGTTCAAACAACACAGACAGACAACACATACAGGGTAGCCAAACCATAGGCAAAGACCATGTTCAAAGGCACAATGGCCTAACACACACTGGACGAGAGACACACAACGTGTATACAGCACAGATAGGCCAAGCATGCAGAGTAGCCACAACATGGACAAAGACCATGTTCAAAGGCACAATGTCCTAACAGACACTTTGAGAGACATACAACGTTCAAACAACACAGATAGACTGCACATTTAGAGTAGCCAGAACATGGACAAAGACCATGTTCAAAAGGCACAGTGACAATGCCTAGCAGATACTGAACGAAAGACCCACAACGTGCAAACAACACATGCAGAGCACATGCATCCAAATATCTGTCTCAATAAATGTTGGGTTTAACGCCTTGGTTAAGGTCTCAAACATTGCAATTTGAACTAAACTTCAAAGAAACAAGCACATGAGCTCAAGTTGCATTTTAATTACCATAGTCAAAAGACATGACAGTTAAAATAATGCATTGTAGCTGGTAAAACATTGAATATCTTATGTGATTGACTGTCTTGGATCTGGTAAAGAAATCACGTATGGTATGCCATAAAGGTTTTTCCCGTCAAGATAGTCCTCCAGCATGACATTTGCATCCTCCGTCTAGACAAGACATCCAACAAGGGTCGGGAAATCGACTCCTCCTGGAATGAAAGTGGGAAGTGGAGCAAAGACCAGCGTTGTTACTGCAAAGCATGAAGGAAAATTCAGTAATTGTCATGTTTTAAAACTCTTCCTATGCATAATTCCATTCGGAGCTCCTCGGCCATTTTTATCGAAAACAACCTCGGATGTATGCCGGTACATCAGTTGAAGTAGTTCGTATTTTTTTTAATTATATCATTAATTAAATGTAGTGTTTGCAAGTGAAGTGTCTTGTTGCAAACCTAATTAAGTTACCCAGGAGTTAAGTCATTAAGTTTAACTGCTAAATTAAATTACTGCGATCTACTTGCAGCGGACTTTAAGAGTACCTATTTCAGACATTGTAAACCGTCCATATACATCCGAGGTTGTTTTAGATAAAAATGACCGAGAAGCACCGAATGCTTTTAAATAAGAATGGAACAACTGTTTGATCAGCCACTGTTCAAAGGTCAACATTGATACTACCCAGTGGTCAGTTGACGCTTGCAGCTACCATGTTTTTCATGTCTTTATTGTTGCATACCCTAAGACTCAATTCACCAACAGGAAAACCATTATTTAGAAGAAAAAATAATGGTTAAAAGCAAAGAGATTCTAAATTACATTAAATAAAGAACCAGATAAAACATTTTCGCATTTACCCCTCGGAGTATAGTTGGTTGTGTCTTATTCCTTCCAGAAAATGACACTCCATGTTTATTCGAACAGCAAAGCCATATTTGTTGTACAAATATTAACTCAGGATCGTTGTTTGTTAACTGAACATCGGTAATCACCATTGAAATAACTCTTTTGTACCTCGGCATTGTCATTCGAAGTTTCTTCAAACTGTTAGGTTCGCTAGTGTCTTCGATTATGGGACCCTAATGATGAGAGTAATTTAATTTTCGATGGCGATAATAATGGGGTGATATTTAATGAAGAGTTCGTCGTTTTATTTTTGTATGGTCTGTTTGCTAAGCAAATCAACCCTTTGATACAGAATATCTATAGCAAGTAGCCGGCATGATCTGGTCACAATTAAAATGTTTGCGCAGAATTTCTAATGAATGTCTGGTAAGGAAATTACAAAATGACGAATTACCCACATAGAATATACCATGTATACATGTTTCACAACTTGACTGAGGACATCGGACAAACTCTAAATGAACCTGTGTGTGCTGGCTACAGTTATGTTATGCTTAGAAAGAAAGATATCAAAATGAATTAATATATGATACATGGTAGATTACATCCATACATATTGCACATAAGAACGCCATACTGAAATGTCAAAACATTAGTACAAACAAACATATTTCACAAGCGGATCCAGGGGGAGGGGGGCGTTCTCGCACTCGGCGTCCCTCCTTCTTAAATCGTCCAATTTACTTTCTATGTCAATATCGGAGAAGAAAAGTAATAAAAAAACGCTCAAAATGCACAGTTTCGGATTTGAAATTGTTCAAACGATTGTGGTCACTAAGCCGGACAGTTTTTTTTTTCTGGTATTTCGGTTTCCTCAGCATAACAAAACCACACTCTCGCGCGATATCGTGCCAACGAGAGTGGTTTAGCCTTTCACGCAAAAGGTTGTGGGTTTGACCACACCAGGGCTATATATCATGGTCTCTCATCAGTGCTGGTTTTTATTCAGGAAACGGACTCGAGTATATATGTTATCAGGCATCGAGCTAAAATAAATTGGTATAACCTCAACGAAATAAAGAGCAACATTTATTGTACATAAGAACTCCATCTTTGTCATGACAAAACCTATCGAGACCATAAGTGTCAAATCGCAAACATGCCAAGACAAGTCCTCATTAAATTAACACGGCAGTATATCAAACACAGTGAAAACTATAATCTTGATAATTCATTAATCTGTTAGATCGAACTTATGATTTGGAGACCATTAAAACTGAACCTGATCAAACGGTCTATTGTTGAACGCGGTTGATACCTGCAACAATACATCCCAGGCCAGACTCGTGTGGATGAAGGTATTCTTTGTCATCAAGATGGGTTTTTGTTTCTTTCTGCACAGGGGTACCCATATAATATAAAGTTGATATTTGTCAAGGAAAATGTGCAGTGTTTAAGTATCTGAAGTGCATTTTTTCTTAATTAAAATAAACGATTTTTCTTCAAAATTAAACTTTAAATTACAATTGAACCCCGTTGGCTCGAACTTGCTTGGCTCGAATTTCTTTTTCACTCGAACTGGGTGAAAAGGTCCGTCCGATATCTTTAAAATGAAGGTAAGCATTCCCGTCTGGCTCGAATGTTCAGAGGCTCGATGTATTTTCAACGGTCCCTGCGCTTTCCAGCCAACGGGGTTCGACTGTGTTGTTGTTGTTGTTGTTGTTGTTGCTGCTGCTGCTGTTGTTGCTGTGTTTGTTCTGTAATAGAATACCTTTACAACGAGCTTATGCCGCGATTTCATTGAATTGTCCGATGTAGGTTTTGCAAAGAAACCACAAGAGAAAGAAACTGGCTAAGCGTATCACTTTTTCAACATGAAAACAATCAGCATTTATTGATGTTATTGTGAGAAAGATATGCTTTAGATGGGGAAGAGGGTGAGAGTGTTCTAGTGGCTACGGTCGTCCACCTCCAACCCAAGAGGTTCTGGGTTCCTGCTTCAAAAGGGGGAAATTCTCTTCGTCTCACAAAAAGGACACTATGGGCGGTATTCATAAAACATCTTAAATCATTTCATAACTTAAGTCATTTTCTTAAGTTAAGTATTTCACTTATCATGTTATATAATTACTTCCCAATATCTGAAATAATTTAGTATCACTGATCTGATTCAAAATACATGCTTTCATATTAAAACACTAACACTTGTGTTTTAATTGGCCTATGATTTTTTTAAACAAATTGACTTAAGTTAAGAAATTACTTAAGATGTTTTATGGATGCCGGCTCTGTACTGGTTTCCACCCAGGGAACGGACTCGCGAGTGATTAATACCAGCTTAACGCTGTCTTCACAATAAATGTAGAATAAGTTAGTATACTCTAAATGCGGATGGACCATGTGAAGATAGGAAATGGACGATCTTAGTAACAAGACCTTGCCAATTTCTCGAAACTTCTTAAGTCCCTTATAACAGGATTAAGCTAATCTCACTATTTTTGTTTCCCTATAATTTGTGTAATATCATATTTTTTTAGAGATTTTAGACTGTAAGCAGGAATTCTATTTATGATAATCACAATAAATAATTTTTCATTCATCGAAATCCCATTTAAGTATTATTTTGGCTAAGCGAAATAAGCTACTTAAGCCTGTTAAGGTTTAGATGTTTTGAGAAATTGGGGCCTGTTCGACCATATACTTTAGTATTTAAGTGTCCGAGAAATAATAATATTATAATGATCAATTGATAGTGGTTGTTTTATGCAATTAGATTCAGTAATTCTAAAAAACGCTATAAACACTATGGTACCCCTGTTCTTAACCTCATCTTAATTTGTCGTCCCGCAGGAACGTGCTCATAAAAATGAAAAACTAATAAAAATAATACGCTCTTCATTTCAGAAATAAAGAATCCATTATAGATTAATTCACTTGAATGAAAGTCGATAGATCGAATCACCCAATCGGCTGAAGTATCAGATTAAACTGGAAGTCATTTGTATATTTATTCAGGTATTATCCAACAATGATAGTCCGGCGTTTCTCCAAACACGGGGAGGTTTAAGACTCTTTGGACAACTGAACAAAATGATTTAAAAAACGTTATACCGTTTCTATCTTAATCTATGCACATTAAGCAGCTGACTTCAAATGTAGTTTAACTTTGTTAACTTGGACAATACCTCAGTTTTGATGAGCGCAATATTAGTTTAAGAAGCAAACAATTGATTCAGAAAAGTGCAAATTAATAATCGTTACCACCTCTGGAAGATTACGGAGTTCCTTCTACAAAGACGCTGGACGCATGCGCACACTGACAGATGACAACAGCTTGTCCGAAGCAAATTAATAGTTTTTAAAAGTTTATCACCAGTGAGTGGAGGAAGATTATATGACATTCTACAGAAGGAGAAAGTGAAAGTTCTTGGCAAAGGTTTCCTGAAACAAAAATGCGTTCCAAATGCAGGGCTCGTCGGGTGCCAAAAGGTAGGGCTGGTTTGCGGTTATGTGTAAAACAGCTTATTTAGTCACATTGCTTCTTGTGTATAACTTGTCATTATACTGGCCAGTAAATACTGAATTGGGGCATGGTGTATGACTCTTAATGATAATTGTCACTGGTAATTTACTTTTGAAATGTTATTGTTATCTGTCAATCTGCGCATGCGTCCATCTTCTGTAGTAGGAGCTCCGTTCTAAGGCGGTAACCCCAACATTTTTCTGGTAAAAAAAGTTTGATGTTGTGTGGTTTACCTGTGTTAATTGTACGTTGTGTGTCTCCTGTTCAGTGTATGTTATGTTCTGGGCCTTTAACAGAGTCTTTGCTAGTGTTTTAGCTACCAGCCTTTAAACAGGGTCTGTGTTAGTGTTTTAGCTACCAGCATTTAAACAGGGTCTGTGTTAGTGTTTTAGCTACCAGCATTTAAACAGGGTCTGTGCTAGTGTTTTAGCTACCAGCCTTTAAACAGGGTCTGTGTTAGTGTTTTAGCTACCAGCCTTTAAACAGGGTCTGTGTTAGTGTTATAGCTACCAGCCTTTAAACAGGGTCTGTGTTAGTGTTTTAGCTACCAGCCTTTAAACAGGGTCTGTGTTAGTGTTTTAGCTACCAGACTTGTCCCTGTATATAATAATGCCCATTATAGTATTATCACTCTGTGTGCCTAGACGAAATACCGTACCAAAACTGTATATAAAAAACTTAGTATATCACTGATAAGCGTTTGGAACAAGGTTCATTCTGCTGCAATGTTTTGTACATGTCCTTCCTGGCATACAATTCCTTCCTGATTAGCTTTCCTTTGATGGTGTTTAACTAATGTCTGTTTGCATACAATTTTATTTTCGGATGATTTGCTTGAGGTCAAATCGAGTTTGCTATTTTGTTTTACCCCTTGCTCAATATTTTGTCATCCAGGACATTGAACATGAAACAATGAGTAAGTGACAAATTTAATATGACCATAACTATGCAGTTAAGACAGTTTTGTTTCTCACCTCATCACTAAGCAAAGGCCAAACTCAAATGACATGTTTGATATTTTAAATATATAGATAGATATATTTATGTAAGCATGTAGACACGAGTGTGTCGGCAAGTCGTATATACGGAGGTACGCACGGATTCACACCATATTTCAGCGGAACAAATGCAATGCCTTGTACAATATTCGTTTACGTTGTCGTTAAAATCCTGGTCCGTTTGATAAACCTCTTCTATCGTTTCACTGACTTTTCCAACGTATTCATGCGTTCGAATTGAATGCGTTGTATTGTGTGTATCGTGTTTGTTTGTCTGGTTCTTGTCTGTGTTCCAATCACTTTGCCTTTGAACCAGATCGTGGTACGTTTTGGGTATATGTGCTACGAACGAAGATCTTGATACGTTTTGGGTATATGAGCTTTTACATGTTATCCTGCATTATCAAGACTTTATTTGTCAAAGTCCAATACTAATTGTAATTGGCCATGTGCAATTATTTGAATAAAGACCTATATTGCAAAACTGTGTATTAGTTGATCATAGACTCTTTGTTGATAATTGTCCGGACATGTGTTACGTGGAGTACTCGAGTGAGCTCCTGTTGAGCTGAAATTTTGTCATTTTGAAATAAAGATATTTTGCTGTTTGATACATGTGCAGTTTTCCCTTTTGTCGTTTATGACGTCGTGCTCCGCTTTGCGATGCTGACGTTCAAAGGCGGTTTACACACTCGATACTTATAAATAAAGATATTAGTTTGGTTATTTTGTTTGTTCATGATTAGTCCATTGTATAAAATTGTGAGGCTTTCGTATTTACAAAACTAAATGAACAAAACTGTTGTCATCGAATAATTATTCTATATAATATTATATATGGCTGTAGAGAAAGACGTTCACATATACAACATTGCGAAATGCATATTTGAATATTTTAAATTTGGAGATTAATACTGTCTGAACAAAATGCAAAAACTAATGATTATACGAAATTTTAATTTGTTAACTTTGTATTATTAATGTTGCACTTCACCATAAAATATATCATATGTCATGTTGTATTTTGGACTCTATACATTTAAACACATATAAATACTATGTTATTTTATACTATGATGTATTTCTAGTCTATCTTTGATGGTTTGTTTGTCTCCCAATAAGTGACTTTGAAGCTTTAACACTGTGCCGTGGCACAGTACCTGCGAAAAATGTTGGGCAAATAGGCGTGTATCACTGGTTGGTCTGGGGGTGGGGGGGGGGGGTAAAAGGGCTTGTGCCCTCCCCCAGTTGGTCGGCAAATGAACCTAACACATCGAATTACAACGATGATATATAAATATAAACATTATATTATTTCATAAGTATGTCCACTTAATAATTATTAGAGGAGGGGTTGAAGTGCATCAACTATTTTATACGTACAGTCATTTCAATATCTCAGTGAACAAAAAGTATGGAGCGGATTTGACGGTTGTTGCTGCCCCCCCCCCCCGTTAGGAATCCATGGACCGCCACTGTGTATTGTATTATTATAACAGACAACAAGTGCTCATTTTACTGAGACGTTCAAGATTGATATAAATCAATTGATAGAGATTAAGGAATCTTTAGGATTAAGAAATTTCAAAGATATCCCTCAGTTCACTACAACAAAAAGGTAGTATCCGATTTAGACAAAATAATGGAGATTATGAGAAGGATTATCTTTGTCAAGAGATATATTTTGGCGGATTAGCAGCGTGGACACTTGGTTCTATCATATCTATAGTCCTCTTGTCAAAGGAGAGCGGATTATCATTTTTATGAAATACCTATTTTAACTTTAGTAAAAGGTCAAAGCAAAGTACTTTCAAAGTCATTTGGCAGTGTTCATTTTTTTTTAAAAAGCAGACTGAACGCGTTAATCTCTGGTCAATTTAAGTTAAACTTTAGTTGAAAGCATAATGATTTAATGGTTATAGAAAATGTACTGCAAAATCTGGGAAACCCGGATGGTGTTGACAAACTCTTTTTTATCATTGTGTCGATTGTTAAGAGCTCGTACACACTAACGGCATGGGGCTGTGATTACAAACCGTCTCAAGTCTGAGTTCACACTCAAGACCCAAAATTTCAAATTTTCATTTAATTGTTACTTTCCATCTAAAAAAAGCATTGATGGTGAATTTTCCTGATTTTTTCTGATTTTTTTCTTCCTTCATAAAAATGTTTTTTTCTGAGTCTGAGTCTAGACTTGGATTTGAGACTGTTCGTAATCATTGCCCCTGAGTCTGAATATAAGACTCAGACTCAGAAAAGTTAATTATTAATTTTGTTGTAAAATGCTATTATTGAAGCAAGATAATGCTGCCCTTCTTTATTTAAATAGATGAGCACATCATCAAATAGTTAACGTTTAAAAGTTAACAACGATGTTGTTAATGACGTTGTTAACTTTACAAAGTTCCGTATATGATAATCGTACTGTGTTTGGGTAACTCAATATACGTTTCTTTAAAGTTTTTTACACGTCGAATGGTGTGTGTCTTTGCTATACTCTGTTCAAGCTTCTAATAAATACATTTCTTAAGTACCTTACTTATTCTTTAAACCCTTGAGTTTTAAAAGAACGCAAATGATTACATGGTCGTTTATGCTTAAAAATGCACTCTTACTCCTAAATAAGATTTACCACAATTAATAAGTTTGTTTAAATATTCCAAAAAGGATGAATAAATGTCGAAAACAATGGTTCTTATGAAGGATACCGAGTTTAATTTGAAAGAAATGAGCATAAACACGGTATTTCTTCCTTTTGAGACTATAGAAGACCACAGGAAATCTTTTAGCATTCACCAATCATTTAATATTTTTGCGCTTTCTGCTTTTAAATACACGGGTACAATCTCGTTATCAGTAATTTATATTTTCCATAAATGCATTCTTTAGTAAATAGTGAAGGGTATAGCAGTCAAAATTGATGTTTGTTATACATGTGTATGTATTGATTTTGAATAATACACTTTATATATAGTCACACTTTAAGTAACTTACTTATCCTTTAAACACTTGACTTTTAAATGATTACGAGGTCGTTTATGCTTAATTATTGTCCATTATTGCTCTACAGTATAATTGTGAGATTTATTTTGTCGATCGTTGTTACAATTTTGAAACGCATATATGACTTCAGAGCTAAAACTATATAAAACAGATACAAATAACAAACTGAATGTGACTATGGTATGGATCGGTCATTCAGACTAGTTTGTATCACCTGTCATATGAAATGTCCATTATGTTTCTTTTGTACTCCCTTAACTGTCTATGTCTTCGGACAATACTGGATGTCAGTATGCTGTCTGTTTATGGCACAATAATGTTTAATTTGAAAATACGTATTTGTTCGTTCTGAATTTCGCTTAAATACCATCGATGAAAATATTCGAAAAAAAAATAGGACAATTAGGCCACGCTTGGTTAAATGTGTGTTTGGTCGTACTCGATCAACACAAATACATTCGATCCGATTATTTTAGCCTTTCATGTGGTCCTTTTTATTTATATATTTTGTTTTCGGCTGTAGGGAGCAGACTTTAGTACCGCAATTCAAAATCATGTATCGTCAGATCTACTTTTTGACATGACATGTTAAAAGAATTAATGCGCTGGAGATACGAAATGGGATGTATGGTGTTATGCGGTTCAAAATAGTGCGAATTAAAAAACAGCTTAATATAAAAAACAGTTCATACTAATGCAACTTTATTGTGAATTTGAAAGCAAGCCAAAAATATTAAATCAATCTTGTTGATGAACCGAGGGAAATCTATGATTATAGATAAATACGCAGAAAATAGAAATGTGTTGACTAAAATACCTTGCCTCATTTATCTAATACAAATAGTAAAAAATTCCTCAGCCACGGGTTTCATTTAATACACTTTACACTAGCAATAAACTTGCGAGATGAAAGCAATGTTCATGCATCCTAGTACATATAGTTTTATCAGTTACTGTTATGAAACTAGCTAATGGTATTAAAGATTCATCACTTTACATTACCTATTCTTATGTAATACTCATCGGTTACAGTTTTTGGCAACTGAAAATATTTTTGGATTCGATTTTATATGACTGTGATCAGAACTGTAAAATCATGCTTGTCGCGCCTACAGCCTTTTAACGCTTTCAGCGCGTTTATTTATTAAGGAGTTAAGGGGTTTGAAAGTAGAAAAAAACTACCTACCTACTCATCTCTCAAAGTGTGTTCCGGGTTAGGCTAAACAATGCATTGTTTAAGTGTGGCCATATAATTGCTAACAAAATACCAGGAGAGGATCCAGGAATCGACGATAGAGGGGGCGTAACTTAGGGGGCGTAACCCTTGGACTTGCAAATTTCTTTTTCTGAAATGGTGCATTTTTGGCGTATTTTATAACTTTTTTCTCCTATATTGAAATAAAAAGTAAACTTGGACGAGTTAAGGTGTGTGGGGAGAGGGAGGGGGGGGGGGGGGGTCGGCGATTCTCCTACACTGAATTTAAAAGTAAACTTGGACGAGTTAAGGTGTGTGGGGAGAGGGAGAGTGGGGGGGGTCGGCGATTCTCCTACATTGAATTTAAACGTAAACTTGGACGATTTCAGGTGTGTGGGAGTAGGGGGCGCCGGGTGCTTTCCCCTGTATCCGCTAGTGAATACTTACAGTGACTATGAGTGCTAATCAACGATGCACCATTATATCAAAGGGGTGTTTATAACTGATATAATTATTGTTACGACTTAAATGGACAAAGACCTTTACTGATATGACAAACGAGTTATAGGGTTTAAAATGGAACTTGTACTTTGATTTTGACATAATGAATACCATACGACGTTTGCACGTGACAAGAATACAGTCAAACCCCGTTGGCTCGAACTCCCAGGGACCGACGAAAATACCTCGAGTCTCAGGAAATTCGAGCCAAGCGGTAATGCTAACACTTAATAGAATAAAATCGGAATTCTTAATATCAAGTTCGAGCCAACGTTGAAATCGAGCCAATCGAGTTCGAGCCAACGTTGAAATCGAGCCAAGCGAGTTCGAGCCAACGGGGTTCAACTGTGTACCTACGCTGCACGTTTCTTTCGCCAAGTTTTCAACACATTTATCCTGTGTCTGTCAACAATATACAAATAATGATAACATATATAAAAACAAATACAATGTAACATACAGATTGTCTTGAGAGACATACCAATTCAAACTTAATGAGTTTACTTATCAAATATATTAATTAGCAACCGTATTAATGACACCATGAAGTGATCCTCTTAATGTAACTTATCACCACAAAGAGTAAATGAAATTTATCTTGTCAAATAATAAGCTGGAGTTTATTTGAGACGCTGGATAAAGTGGTTTTCAAGTAGCCATTGTTAGCAAAAAGGGACAATATTTACAAACATGAGTGAGGAATGATAATCGTGTGTCGTGGCATCGAGGGATACCCCCAATACACTTATATAAGCTTTCCTTCGTTGTGAACCCTGGGTGATTTAGCTAGGAAAATCTCATGACTTATTAATGGGGAATTTAATTGATTCCGCACTGTTCCATATGCTTTACCGTAGGAAAATATTCTGGCGAAAAATGGAAATGAAATGGCCCGCTTTTACAGTACAACCATTTAAACAGATGCCGAGACCACTCGTCCATGGAGGCTGCTGACAGTACAGTGTTATTCAAGAATATTGCATGGTAATATGCGAATTCATTGGAAGAAGAGTTGTCTACCCTGCCTCATGAATATTTATTAAAACGAGATTTTGTCAGTAAATCGTCCGACGGTATTTATGATGTAAAACGGAATCAAGTATCGAGGTTGCCGACGATAGTGTCGTGGTAGATTCATTACAGGCGCGTGGCTGCCTATACTCGAGTTCGCGGCTGAATCCACAAGATTCAGACACAAACAAAACAAAAATCAGCTAAAGTTGCAGTATGCCTACTTGACTATATGAGCCTAAAACTGTCAATTTTCCAGTACTAAATAAAACACCTCAAAGCGTCCAGAATGCACCAGATTGCACCTCGGTTTTCAAAAGTTTCCGAGGGGGCATGCCCCCGAACCCCAATGCACAATTATGAATCCATATGAATAAAGGGCTAGCTACGCCCCTGCATTACGATAACTTCGAAAAGTAAACTTGTGTCTGTATGATTTAACTAATTTCATTTTGCTCGTATATACTTGTGGCAATACTCAAAATTGAGGAAAGGCCAATTGATGAGGATTTCCATTCGTATCGTTTATACAGACAACGATAACACCAAACTCCTACATTGACACGGCCCCCAGATCTATAAAAAATATTGCAGGAGAAACCATTAGCATACTGACTTAAATAATAAAAACTGAAATGCATCTGTAATTTTGATATGTTTTAGCATAATTATGCAGAAATCCTAAATGCTACAATAAATCAAACCGTCTATGTACAACTATGATAATAAAAGAAGGGAAATTGAGAGACAATATCAGATAAGGCAAATTTAAGTATTTCACTTATATGTTTACCAAAAATAAAAAAAAATTAAGCAAAATCATATATAACATCACGCCTGGTCGAAAGCTCTAACAAAAGAATTCGTTAAATATTTATTTTAGTAATGATCAACAAACTCGGTCGTCTCCCTTTTTGTCAAAACTGCCATATTTATAAACATGATTGCGTACTGTTAATTCACAAAATATTCATTTTAGTGAAATATCGTCAATATAAAGTAATTGAAACTATGAAATATTTCATGTAATGCAATCATTAATAGTCCAAAGAAAAATAATTGTCACAATCTTTGTCCAAGATTGATTGACTAGTGCTTTTCGGTCAGGCCTAAAAAAAAAATGGCGAGTTTAGTTCAACTGTCTCAATAATGTTAGGTAAGGTAGAAACAAAGTTGTTTTCTGTCCAGTTTAAACATAAAAAAGACGGTAATGCTTACAATGATGTGTCTGTATGTTGTTTACTAAGTAATTAATACTTTAGTGTTTTTATTTATCTTGGGTCGAAAAAAACAACAACCTCAATGATCGAGATGCTTTGCCAGGTAGGGTTGGGTTGCCCTTGAAACATATGTATTTTTTGTAGGCCTCAGTTTTCATATAAGTTTTCAAAACTTACAGTATATAATAACATCAGGCCTACAAAAAAAATGTGCTAAATTTCCTGGACAGTTTATCGTGATTACAAAGTGCCACAGACCTATAAACCATTATATGTCAGTGATAGTTTCAACATTTGCTAAGAACTGTATTAAAAAAACCAGAATATAGCTTTTCATTCTGTCATTTACAGTGAAAAAGTTGTGTTGTTTAATACAGTGTTTGAAATTAGCTCAGGCCTGCAAGCCCTTCACTGGTAAAATGTTTTCCGGGCTTGCTCAAATTTGGGATTTTACATGAAAATATTGATGTTTAGCCAGGCGCGTAGCTGACTGTACACAAATACACAGTTGTGTAATGAAATTTTGACAGGTCGAAGTATTTGTCATACCAAAAACTCCAAATTTGAAATGAAAACCGAAGGGGAGTAGGGGGTGAAGGGGTTAATATGCTGTCTGGCATCGATCTGTGTAGTCCTAAATTGACCCTAGCTACGCACCTGTAAGCAGTTGTGTAAGAAATGTGGCTTGTTCATTGAACAACCTTAATTAAATGACTGATAAAACATGTGCCATATATAAAAATCATTTGACATTTAGCAAAAAATCCCTTTTTGAAATTTGGAAATTATAGTTATTACAAACTTATGAGGAAATCTTGCTCAACACCTATAATAACGTCCTAAAATCACTTATGTATTGGCTAACTACTAACATGTTGTTGGTCAAAAGCATGTCAGGAGAACAGACTTGCATTGCATCAGCACATGATTTGATCATTTGGCATATTTCCTCCAAGTTGTCTGGCCAAATGATTTACAAGTTGATTCTTCAAATTTATTCAACATTATTCAAAATTGACAGTGCACCTTTCATCATAAATATTCTGCTATCTTTGAAGCTTTCACGACAAGTTATAGAAATCATTGACTTCTATCTATAAACCTAATGCAGACCGTCCTTAATAAACATAGAATATAAAAACACTATCAGTTTCATAGAAATCACTTGAAAATTTCTTCATTCCATGACAGTGCAGAGAATGGGAATGGATGATAAAATGAAATTAAGAACTTAGAGACATGAATGTCATGGGTTTGGGGTTATCATCCTTTAAGGATTTGCCCAATATAGTTATCTTGTGTACTTCATATATGGAAGAACAAACCTCAGGTGGTCTTGATGGTGGAAACTGGGCCAATTTTGCTGACACAGCCAAATCTCATTCAATTTTACAAAATATATAATTTTATCATACATTATACAAGGAATGTTCTAAGATCTTAAAATATATCTGGAACTCTGTCAGTTTCCATTGGTATACAAAATTATGTACATGGTAGAAAGTTATTGTTCTTTTAAGTTTATATTTCAGAATACACAGACATATTTACTTAAATACCATAAATTCTGGACATAGTCTTTACTACTGGTTCTAAATGTACTTTAGGAAAAAACATAAAATTAAAAATAATGAACCTCAGCCTCAGTGAGAATAAAAGATGAGACAGTGTGCACTTCATATGCTCAAACTTGAAGGAGGACAGACAATGCTCCACAAGGTTATGGGCGGGGCTTGTGAAGAAGAAGATATAGGATTTTAGGACTTAAGATTTAGAATTTATACCATTCTTAACATGCTAAACTGTTTTCTAAAATCAATTCGGGAGGGGGTGGGGATATATAAATTGACAAAAAATAAAAGTCAATGTATCCCATACCTTTCTTTACATGCTAAAATTAATGGGGGTGGGGATATATAAATTGACAAAAAATAAAAGTCAATGTATCCCATACCTTTCTTTACATGCTAAAATTAATGGGGGGATATAAAAATTAACCAAAAATTCCATGTACCATAGTCTTGGTGTCGGTGACATACAGTACATTTTACATGCCTAGACCTGACTGAGGACAGAAAGACGGAAAGAGCTCCACCAGATTATACCTATTGCTAAGCAATCCTTCCATGTTTGTCGACTACTGTTGTATTTCTTTACATTTTATTTATTCTAATGTCTGTTTATTTAACATAACTGATATTCTTCAAGGCGTACTGATAAAAATATCACTCGGCACCCTCTTCTGTTTATATAGAGGTTTTCTCTTTCAGACAAATTAAGGAAAGGGATTTGCAGGCCTTAGAATTGCTGTTTGTGCTTCTGGTCCCTTGATTATTTGCATTGGTAGATAATTTGTTGGAAGAGATTAGCAGAGTGTCAGAATTATGTAAAGTATCTGTATAAGGATTAAGATAAGTATGGTTAAAGAGACAGAGAATAATCCAGACAAATGATGGAAATAAAGGCTATGGGCTGGAATGGATTTTAGTGCAAGATAAAGTAATACTCTACAAATATGTACTAGCTTCTTGCTGCTTCATGTAGATCTTGTGACAATACCTTGTATACAGAAAGATTATGTTTTTTTAGAAAATGATAAACACCAAATCTAGCATGGAGCTTGATAAAAATGAAATCTTAACATGCAAAATGAATACAAATGGTCAAATCTATTTACAACCATTTTCTTGACTGAGTATTGTTCTCATTCTGCCTAAAAATTTTTTTTTTTTAAGAATGATTTGTGGCAGTTATATCTTTAGTGCCCCAATTTCTTGAAAAATCTTCAGCATCATATTCTTAAGTATCTAAATATACTTCATTAGCCAAAAGCTTTATTTTCGAACTAAATTTTCCAAAGTTTGAATAAGTTCATCGAACATGAAAGCTGATTTTTTTTTCTTCAGAAAATAAAAAGCACAAAATCTTGATAAAAATGAAATCTTAACATTGTAAACAGATTTATTTACAACCGATTTCTTGACTGAGTAGTTTTCTCCTTATGCCTGAGAAAATTGCACTTAGTTTGCTTTTTTGTTAAAGGATGATTTGTGTAGGAAACATGATGACTTGCCTCAATTTCTTGAAAGATCTTATAAGCATAACAATATCAAGCATCTTATTTAATCTAGCCAACTTACTCTTTAAACTCAGTTATCCAAGGTTTTAATAATTTAATCATGATTATCATAAAGAAAATTTATTTTGAAAGTCTGAGAACTCTTTAAAATGAGAATATCACAAAATTTAAGTTATTACAAAACAAAATAGTGTGCTTAGCTTAATCGTTTATATACGACTCAACAAGCGTTCCTGAAATTTGGTCCAGTCCTTGTAAACAGGGTTTTTATTTTGCTAAACCTTAAACTATACAAGAGTTAAGTAAATTCAGCACTTATTCATTGAATTAAATCATTTGAAGGTCTTCCCAAGAAAATTTCTTTGTAATATATTTTAATTATGACATCTGGTAATCGCGACATTCCAACCGGTCAGAAAGATGGTCAAGTGTTTGTCCCTACACACCTGTGCCAACTTTACAATTATCTTCTTAAAAACACATCGGAAGCTTTACTTTTGCTTTTCTAAATCATATTTGCACAGAAGTGGACAGCACTTTTTCACCTATTCGTGAGCAAAGGGGATCTTCTTTGGCGGCTATTCATGCAATGTTTGTCCAAGATTGGGTCAATTATTTTGTTATAATATCTAGAGTATCAATGTTAGTGTAATATCACTTATCTCTTCAGCTGAGATCTTTTGATAGTGGTCAGTCTTGACCATTCACTCAAGTGTTGCTGTGTTGACTAACTACCAGTTTTCTACTGTTGACCAGCATTCTTCATGTGGTCATTTCTTCGGCCCCTTTGCCCTGCTCCGGTCAGCAGGGTCAGTATGACTAAATACTGGCTTAATCCCCCTTAAAGATCTTTTTGATGCAATTTGATACATCAGGGCTTAGACTTAAGGAAATTGCTGAGATATTCTTAAAGACGTGTTTTCATACTTCTGTGGTTTTACTTTGGCGCACGGCAAACACGATTATGGCTGTAGATGTGGTCAGTAGTAAATAATTGTTATTATCTAGATCTTTGATGACGACTTAGTAGAAAAATTAATAATTATCATTATACAAGAATGAGTCAGTAAGTCGAAGAAATAAAGGCATAAAAACTGTTGTCAATTTCCAGGGATGGATAAAAATTTTGGCATTTAAGTGCGCTCGACTATTTGGGTTCTATTTCGGACATTCACCTACGTATCTATACTCAAATCATATGCTTTTTGGGGGGTTTTGATCATAAAATTTAAATTAGTTAATCATAACAATTAATGCATTAAAAATGAACAATCATGTTTTTGCATCAACCTTTGTTATGCGCCTTTAAGATAATTATTATTATTAATAATTGCTATTATTTATTTGAAATGATGTATTTTGGTGTATTTTATCTTTTTTTCAGAATTTGATTTAAGACAAAAATACTTGGAAAATTTTATGGGGGTCGCACGCCCATGCACCCCTCTTCCTTAATCCTCTTGTGAATTCTAAAAGTAAAACTACTTTCAACTTTTCTTTCAGCTGTTTTTATTGTGAGCAGTTTTATTTTGTCACAATTTGAGGAATTTATTTATTGAAATTTGTCTGTTCAAAATCATCAAACTGTTTATACAGATCAAATATCAAGTCCAAACATTCTAAAGAACCACCTTTTAAAAGTAACAGATTATTTTCAAAGTATTACTTATGGCTTTTCAAATTGATGACCATGTATTATCAATTTCTTTGGCTTATATTTTAGAACAAACGTGTCAAAAGCATGAAATGTGATTGTATTGTAAAAAGATAATCTATTGAACATCTTAAGTATTTGCTAACAATAATGTTGTCCATTAAAGATTTTATGATTTCCATTTTTATATTCTGCTTATTGTCCTTGTAAAAGTCACTGTAACAATACGCTGTCTTCAATTTATCTTTAAAAGCGGATAAGTCATTCTCTTTCCAAGGGTTCGCATTTCATAAGTGGATGCAACAAAGCTCTAAAAAGTCATAAAGCAAAATAAAGATAACTTGTTTTAACAACTAATTTCAAAAGTCTCTTCAGGGACATCATCATATTGTCAGTTCTATTCTTGACCCTCAGATCAAAATTATGTTTTTATAAATCGAAAAAATTAATCTAGCCCTGAGATCGTTGTCTATTGTCACTTTGGTTTTTGATAGGTTTTCTCATAATTTTATAATGTTAGTAGTGTTAGCTCTATATGAACAAGTGGAAGAAGACCTATTGACCGCATAAAGACATTGTAAAAACATCGACCCTCCTTGATGCCAACTGAATGGATCTGCAGATGGATATTTCTGTGTCTGAATAAAATGTCTAATATTTACTTTGATACATTTCATAGTGGATTAAAACTGAGGCAGTAATACCTTTGATTACATCTACCAAGCTCTCTTGGTTTTGCAAACATTGATTTTGAAAGCTTTTTGTCAAAACAAATGTTTGTAAAGAATGGCATTATTATGGGAAATGTGAATTATTTTGTTCGTATAAAAAAAAAATCTATCCAAAAATGACAAGTAAAGATTTTATCAATAACAATCTATTTCTATAATGACCCCTGAACTTTGACCTATTTGCAGATGACAAAAAAGATGATGTCACAGATCATGTGACTGAATTGGACCAATCAGATGAGAGATTGACAACCAACCCAACTGCATGCGAATCTTTCCAGTCTGCATCAAGTGACAGCAGTAACCAAGAAGCCCCTACCAACAGTTATCTTGACAACTCAGGTTACCATGGAGATGGAGACGATGACCATGAAGACAGACTGCTGAATCTGGAACACCTGAAAGTCCCTATTATTTGGCCAACTGAAACATCAGAAGTAAAAACAAAGTCTCCAACAGACAATGGTACAAATTGCAGAATCATTTTAACTTTTTGTGCATATCAAAGAGAGTACTTTACATATGTTTGATAATAACTTGTATTTTTATGTTCTCAATTAGCCTTCAATATCAAAGATGCAGTATTTTGTGACTTCAAACAACTTTATAGCTCATGGTATTGTTGCAAAGCACACATAAAGGGCAGTGCTCTTATTAATGCCTTGTACTATTTTTACAACCTGCATGATGGCAGTCCCTTTACTGTTTAAAAGGGCATACAATTATTTTATTATAAGTATATATACATTCAACATCCAACAAAAAGTGGAATAAAAACATCATTATTTATCCTAACTATAAATTGTAATGAGCCCCCGTGTATATTATTATTCCCAAGTTAACAGTATCCTTTATTACAGATGAGGATTCATCCAGCGAAGATGATGTTACAGTCAGTTCAAAGGTCAGAGATGAGAGTTGGGGTCAAAGGTCAAGGTCACTGGTTACCTTGGATACCAGTTTTGTTCTGAAGAAAAATGGAGGACGGATGGGTGTAGCTACAGTGGCCAGTCTCCAAGCAGGGAAGATGATTGGTCCAGTTCCAACCAATCAGAATGAAGTAAGTTATCTAAAATAATATTTGTGATGAAAATGATAATATATATAAAAAAAACTTCTTTGTTTGTCACTAATATTTAAAAAAACATAGGGTAGGTAGTCAGGTAATTTGAAACAAACAATAATTTTTCTTAAGCCTTACAGTTGCAAGAATAAATGAAAGGAAATTGATACGACATTTATAATAGTGTCTCAAGAGCAAGAAATGAAATTCAACAAAATGTCAATTGAAAAGCATGTGATGTTATTTTTTATAACCTTTCTTAAATATCAGCAGTAAATGTATTTGTGATTAATCACTTGAATCATGGTTTACTTAAATGTATATATATTTGTAAATATTGTGTTTATGTTTTCGTGAGCCATATGGCTTATTGAGTTTTAAATAAATCTCATGTGTTTTTATGAGTTTTTTTCTACAGTAAAATGAAAAATAGATCGACATTATGCTGGTAAATAATTAAATATACTAGCATCCATGCTATTCCTTAAAGGTAGGAACTTATATACTTATATTATTTTTTAAATTTAAATTAACTGAACACTGTTCAATTGCCATGATATTGAGAAAAAAGAAAAAGAAAAAAAAGTAAAACAAAATTTGTCATTTCAGGTAAAATGCAAAGCTAATTTCTCGCATATCAAAGAAATTTATTATTGCCAGTTTGCCCATCCCACCGTCATGTTATTTGTAAGAGACATATTTGCATAAAAGATGAACATTACTTTTGTTCATATGCTTTAAGGACGCGACTTGATTTCTTTAATGTTGCCATATGTGGCAGAAAAGGATATTAATTCTCGGCAACATCTTGAAAAAGATTTGTCATTTCGCTCAAGAAAGATGTAACACCTTCTGAAAATGTGGTGTCTTATAGCTGATGAAAATGTCTTTATAATCTTCAGATTAATTCTCAGATCAATGAAGATACTTTTTTTTGTGTGACCATGAAAAGGCCTCAGAAAATAATTATTGGAAAGTGAAACATGTTGCAAGGGAAATGTCAAAGTATTTGACTCTATGTCACAGACTTTTAGGGAGGTATCAGCATGAATTTATTTTTGAGTAAACTTATAGGGGCCTAATATAGGAAAACACTCTTAAATGCATTTTGAAAAAAAAAATATTATGTTTAACTAATTTGACTTTAAAGGGGCACAATAAAGCTAGGTTGATTCCAAATTTTATTTTTTTAAATTTTAATGCATTATCAGTGTAAGTCATTAAAACAAAAAAGCATATAATTTGTAAATGGTTAACTTTTATGTAAGTGTGGTTTTCAATTAATAGCTTTGTGGCCAACATATTTCCAAGCCAAAAAAACACAAAAATGTCGCTAATATTTTTATCTGTACACAATTCATATGCTTACTTTTAACCGTTAAAGTCAAAAGCATTAAAATTAAAAAAAATGTTTTTTGCATCCTAATAGGTTACATACGATGCAAAAAACATTTTTTTTAATTAAGGATGCTGCCTAAAAGGTGCATAATATATGCCCCTTTTAGGCAGCATTCTAAAACATGAATTGTTTACAGCAAGGTCCAACTAAATGGGCCATTTAATTAAGGAAAAAAGGTTCAAGGACAATTAAGCTTTGTAGGATTTTCCTCAGACTGAACAAATACCTGAAAACAAAAAAAAACAAAAAACAACAACATCAAAGTTATAGAAATATACAAGTTTTAAAGTGATTCTGCTGTCCGCGTGAGAACACATACACTTGAATATTGGTGTTTAGATTGTTAAACAAATATCAGTTCCTTCTGTAATCAAAACAAAGAATCCCATGAAAAGATTCGGCATGAAACCCATAAGAAAGGCATCATTCTTCTGAAATATACTTATCATACAACTAACATAAACAAACAGTGGCACAAAAAACTCATTTGGTCCATGATAATCAAGCACGGCTCATCATGACTTGTATCAATCAAAAGAGCCGGCTAAACCGGTTCCGTGATGACACCTTGCAGAGTATAGGAGCCTGAGAAAATCTTCCACTGGGGAATCTCATTGAGTTTCACCCAACAGGGTGTCTCTCTCTGGAAGAAAACAAGTAGTTGCTCTCTTTTGTTTTCTACAGTTAGGTGATGTTCATGTGATCGCCCTTCTGTCATCATCATTAGCAGCAGAAGTAACATCGTCATCAGTAATAAAAGCAGCAGCAGCATTACCACAATCAGCATCATAATCCACAACAGCAGCTGTATTATCACCCTCATCATTAAAACTATCATCGTCATCATCTTAATCCTTGTGGTTGCCATAGTGGCTGTTGTTGTTGCCATCATTATCATAATCACTATCATCATCAGCAGCAGAAGCAGCAGCATCACTATCAACATCAATGTCAAATATTCATCATCATCAAGATAAAGGAATATTTTCTTAATATTGATAAACATGATATTGTGGACAGTATAGTTCACATGGTTCTTTTTTCACAATAAAAATATTTAGGGTCAGCAAACCAAATAATGCTAAACTGAGTTTCTGCTTACTGTATACTGCCCTCTTAACAGCTACTGAATACCGCTAACCGAAATACGAGGTGGGGGGTTGCAGCCCATCCCCACCAAACTGAGTTTTTGCTTATTGTGTACTACCCCTTTGAGTCCTGGTTTCTCCTTAAAAAGCTCCTGAATATCGCATACTGAAATGGGGTGGGGGTGGTTGGTGGGGTTACAGCATGAGCTTATTCCACAACCAATTACACACCCTCTAAGTTAAAAAAACAACAGTATTACATTCAGTAACCAAACAAACAATTGTAAATCTAGAAGTAAACAACACAAGTTTTGAAATGGCTTGTAGTTTCCGCATTAAAGACTGAAGATAAGTAAAAAGGCGCGGAGAGAAAAAAAGCAGGGAGATCTGTCACAGAAGATAGAATGGGAGAGTGTTTATATTATGAAACATCCTATTAGGACGGGCAGTTGTGTGCATGGGTTTATGGGCGATGGGACAGCGTATCTTTTGTCTTGAAAATGGTTGTCTTTTCTGAAATATACATCTGCAGTATAGGCGGAAAGACTTGAAATATCACATGTCATTTTGAACAATCTGTACATTATATGATATAAGTAATGCAAAAGAAAGAGGCCATAATGTAGGCTTGTCCTTGAAAAAGTGTGATGGGCTTAAAAATAATGATGCCTTCCATTTGACTTTTCATCATAAACTCTTATGGGCTAAAACCTCCGTTTTTGGTATGCGGTTTTTAAGGTGTTTTTTTTTTTACTACTGGAAACTTATGAAGATTGGTACACAGTACACAGATACTCAAAATTTGGCATTATTCGGTATGCAGACATGCAAAATAGTTTAAAGATATTATTTTTTTACCCAAGGTTGTTTAGAAACTGAAGGAGTATTTGGTTTGGAAGGGGAAGTAAGGGTGGAGGGGAGGGGGTTGGGGGTGCATGGGGATAGACCTTCACATTTTATCACTTGTCCGCCTTGGTGACCATTACCATAGCACATGCACCCACGTCTTGAATGGGACCTGAGTTCAGTTATACGTCTTGAATGGGACATGAGTTCAGTTTTACGTCTTGAATGGGACATGAGTTCAGTTTTACGTCTTGAATGGGACATGAGTTCGGTTTTAAAGTTGAGAGAACCTGCTATCAATTGCCTTTTTGGAGTTTGAACTTCCTATATAGAACTAGAGTTATTAGGTCAACTTAGATATTCAAGACCTGACATCCCTGTACAAGAAAGTAGAAACAGGACTATATATTTCATTTTTCATTTCTCTGGCCTTACATTTTGAGAGAATAAAAAAATACTCAAGTGAAGATGCTTTTTTGAATCACAAAGGCACATCTGTTTTTACTTATATCATTGGGACCTGCCACTTTCTCACCCTCCCTCCTGCAGTAACTTCACAGATAGAACCCACAGCACCCTGGGAAAATAGGGGATTCTTCCAGACAGATGGTTGTTATAATAGTGATGTTTTTTGTACAGAAATGTCATGTTTGAATTTATTTTTATCTCATGTGAGTTTTTCTCTCCTATTTTTGTTTAGTGTCTTCTCCCTTTTCACAGATTCACAGAGTTTTGCTCAGTGGCTGTTTTGGCGGGGTTATTCTGTATGGCTGGGCTTATGAGTAATGTGAGCGTGACAGAGATGAGAGAAGGGATGGGGGGAGGAAATGTAGAGAATGAAATATTGTTTTCATGACAGAAAGCTACATTGACATCCTGTAAACAGTTATAACGAGGTCAATGGTACTTTCTCTGTAAGGCGTAAAAAAATAAAAAAAATGTTTCTATTTTCACAGCCAAAAGCAAAAAGGTAGGTCAAGGTCATGATATTATTATTTTTAGTATATTTGAGATGCATATTAATTTTGGGATAAAAAAACATAGATCAAGGTACATTTTTGCATCTTTCTTGTGCAAAATAAAATGCCAAAATTATTCCAAAAAGAGAAAAAAATAACAGTCAGAAATTGGGTGCAAAAAAAGGGTTGGTAGGGAAAACAGTTAAAAAATATATTTTGGGTTACACATAATGTTCATAGTGAACTGTTTCCATGCTAAACAGCCAAATTTGAAATATAAATTTTGTGAATTATTTTGAATTGTCAAATATTTTAAAAGAATTCTAACAAAAATGGATGATGTTAGGTAATTTTGAACACAAATGTTAAGTAGTAGTACAATGTACCTTTAAAAAATAAAAATAAAAATACATTAACTTAGGTTCAATAATTATTCTTCAGCAAATTCAATTAATAGCTCAATGATGGTATGGAGATGGTGTGGGTAATTCTACAAAAATGAATGATTCTTATTCAAAGCTAATATAATGAATATCAGATTAATTCATTGCTTCTTGCTAATATATAGATCATTAAGAGTCCTCTATGAGTCACATTGATGTTTTCTATGTGGCTGTGCTTATCATGGCAAGGTTGCGTCACGCCAGTGTCATCCAGGAGCTGATGGGCAGAACGGAAATAAAACAGGTTTTATTGTCTCCTTGACTTCCTGTGGGCTATAGAAGTCTGACACTTGTTGATAAGCCAATCCTAGTGTTTTGGAACTCATTAATTGATAGATAATTATAATAAATTAATGGAGTAATTTACAGTGAATAATAATAATGTTACTCATTTTCTACAACAAACTATTTCATACAAAGCTTTCTTTCGATGATTCAAAGTTTTGATGTTTTGAAAGTTTGCATTAAGTATGCCTTTAAGACCAATAACAGCATAAACACATGGCAGATACAGATATCATATAAAATGATATTCATTCCCTGCTGTACATGTATTTGCATTACGAAACTAACATATTTTATTTTCTCTTGCATGCAATACCACCAGAGGCATAGCTAGCCCTCTTTTTATGTGGATTCATGATTTTGCAAGGGGTGTTGGGGGGAATGCCACCTCAGAACATTTTGAAACCCATGGTCCAATCTGGTACTGGAAAATGGAAAATTCAGGTAGTCAAGTATGCATACTGCAACTGTGGTTGATTTAAAAAAAAAAAATTGTCAGAATCATGTGGATTCAGCCGCGTACTCGCGTATTTTGAGACAGCTATACGCCTGACCACTGTCAGCCTTTGATGTCTTGGAAGTAAAATGTTTATGCAAATTTTCATTTATAGGAACACCTTTTGAAGAACAAAATTTATTTACACCAAAATCTTTTTTCACCTGTTTTTAATATGCCCTTTAAAATAGCAGAACACAGTTTAAATTTGAGCATAACTGACACCAGCAAAGTGGTCTATAGAAAGAAATTACAGTCAAATTAGCATCAATTGTTTCGGAGACTAGATGATATTACACGCCCAATTTAAATCAATTTGGAATTTAGGGACAGCCAATTTGTTTCAATTGAACCTTATTGACAATTTAAAGACTTTGATGTTCATTAAAATTGTTGTCATGTATTTGATTACTGCTCTTATCTGCAATGAATAGACTTATAAACAATGAGGCGTTCTCATTTAAAATTTGTTTATGGTAAGATGGAGAAGATAATTATCTTACCGCTGCTAAGAAAACTCAAAAACACATGAACTTTGGCTGAAGAAACAGTCAATCTGAATTTGTTAAGGAAAATGCAAATAAAATCCTACAATGTCTCTACTGAATCTTTAATTTCATTTAAAAATGTATAGAAATAAGTAAATAACAGCTCTTCTTTACTCAATCTTTTTTAAAATAAAGGTCTATGGCCTAGAAAACAACATCAAAATAAAGGTCTTCAGCCAGAAAACAACATAAAAATAAAGGTCTTCTGCTTAGAAAACAACGTAAAAATAATGGTCTCTGGCCTAGAAAACAACATAAAAATAAAGGTCTCTGGCCTAGAACACAACATAAAAATAATGGTTTTCGGCCTAGAAAACAACATAAAAATAAAGGTCTCTGGCCTAGAACACAACATAAAAATAATGGTTTTCGGCCTAGAAAACAACATAAAAATAAAGGTCTCTGGCCTAGAAAACAACATAAAAATAATGGTCTATATGGCCTAGAAAACAACATAAAAATAATGGTCTATATGGCCTAGAAAACAACATAAAAATAATGGTCTATATGGCCTAGAAAACAACATCAAAATAAAGGTCTTCTGCTTAGAAAACAACTTTAAATTAAGGTCTCTTGCCTAGAAAACAACATAAAAATAAAGGTCTTCTGCTTAGAAAACAACTTTAAATTAAGGTCTCTTGCCTAGAAAACAACATAAAAATAAAGGTCTCTGGTCTAGAAAACAACATAAAAATAATGGTTTTCGGCCTAGAAAACAACATAAAAATAAAGGTCTATGGCCTAGAAAACAACATCAAAGTAAAGGTCTTCTGCTTAGAAAACAACAAAAAAATAATGGTTTTCGGCCTAGAAAGCAACATAAAAATAAAGGTCTATGGCCTAGAAAACAAAATAAAAATAATGGTTTTCAGCCTAGAAAACAACATAAAAATAAAGGTATTCTGCTTATAACGCAACATAAAAATAATGGTGTCCGGCCTAGAAAACAACATAAAAAATAATGGTCTCCGGCCTAAAGTACACCATAAAAATAAATGGTGCAAGATTGAAAATAAAAAAAAACTAAATAAGCTAGAAAAATCATTTATTTATAAGACAATCGTGACCTTGGCGTCGAAATGTTACCTGTGATGCTTAAAGAAGAGTAAATCACCATGTTATAATAATGCCTGCTAGCTGTGGTGAGTTTGATCCTCCAACTGTTACTGTCAGCACTGATTATTTCTTGGGGTTTAATGGCAGAAGGAACCAAGCAACATTAAAATATTGAAGATGATGGTACCTTCTGCCATTAGCCCATGATCTATAGAAATGCGAATTAAAATTGATATACATGTACCGTATTATTAAAAAAATTATGCACAATTTTCGAACCGATTTTTTTGCCATTTTCTATAACTAAAACCGGTCCGGTAAAGTCAAAATTGGTCCAGAACAGCAAAGTGCGGAAGCCCTGCATATTAAAATTACTTAAAAAAAATCTGAAAACTAAGAACAGCTGGGCCTTATTTAATTATGTTGTGGGTTAGATTTTATTATTGCAGCACTAGCAACTTGTTGTTTTGTTTCACATACCTGCATTTTACTAAAGAATCTACTTTTTGTATTTAGTTGGGTGCCGGACAAGTTTTTATGATATTTGCTTGGAACTGGATTAGATTTCAATTTAGAAAATAATGCTGAAAATGTAACTAAACCATAAAACATCCTAAGGGTCCATTTTCATTGACAGGTGCCCTGGGAAATATATTAATAGACACTTAAAGAAAAGTCTCATTTACATTTATTTGTGAAATTTCATGACAAGATTATGATCTCTTATTTCAGCTTGATGGTACTATCAAATTCATCACAGGATTTGAAGTAAAGATGGGATTTGTTTTAAGAGAGTGATCATTCTTGTTTTATGACATTTCTTGTCAAATTTTACATTTACAAAGGCATGTGTGTTTGAGTTTTTTGGCTCCAAGGAAAAACCGGTTTTGAATGATAATTTCTTGGGGGAAATTAACCTTGTTAAAGAATGTGTGAAGGATCATGACTGAAGATTTTTAAAAAAAGCAGGACCAAAATGATCAACCCTATCTAAACCTGGGCAGCAGAATGTGTGTGCCCGCTACAGACCCCTGAAATATATTGTAATATATTGGTTGTCCGGTTAGCGCAGTGATTAGCGCACTCGTCTCTCACCAAGGCGACCCGGGTTCGATTCCAGGCCTAGGCGCATGTGAGTTTGGTTTGTGGTCACCAAACCGGACAAGCGGGTTTCCTCCATGTACTCCGGTTTCTCCCACAACACAAGACCACACTCTCGCACAACAGTATATATTTTACAACCATCCGAAAAAGAGTTATGATAACTTATTCTAAGTCACTCTCGTTGGCACGATGTTGCACGAGTGTGGTGTTGTGTTGTGGGGGAAACTGGAGAACCTGGAGAAAACCAACTTGTCCGGCTTGATGACCATTTACCAAACTCACATGCGCCCATGCCGGGAATCGAACCCGGGTAGCCTTGGTGAGAAGCGAGTGGCTTTTTACATTAACTTACAAGCAAAGGTCTTCATTTATCATTTTTTGGTACCTTTGTGCCCCAATATCTTTGAAGGAGGGTTAAGGGAAGAAGGTTGTCCAGCTTCAATGTCCAGTAAATTGTGTTCCCTATGTTCTTCCATAAACTCAGATTAGGCTAAATAAAAAAAAATGTTGTTTCCACAAACATCTCAAAAAATTAGGATAGGTAGGTAGGCATTACTTTTTCTTTTTTTCTATGTTTGTTTTTTTGAGAGCCGGCATTCTGTACAAAACCCAAAGACCTATAATTATGCAGGGCTGTTTTGACACTTGTAAAGCGCTTGCATCATACTATTCGCCTTACACAACTTATAAGCTCCTGCTTACCCAGAAAAAAACAACACAACTAAAATACTGAAACCTGCTGCATTCATCGCAATTTTGTCTGAAAGTGGAGAAAATACCATCGAAACATGCCATAAAAGTGTAGGGTCGGGGGTAAAAAATAGGTTTGGTAGGGTTAGTAGAAACAAAGAACTGTTTTTATGCCTTATTTGTATACACATCTACATTGAAGAATTATTGGCATGTGTTTATAACAATAATAAGCAATACATCTGCCCAGACTGTTCATAGTTTCAAATGTAGGAGACATTTTCTTTAGCAATCATGATAATCACAATTATACACACATGGCAGGATTTGCAAGCCATGTGCATCCCAAAAATCTGTCACCTGACTCTGTTTTGAGTGGAGGAATCTTTCCAGCATTCAACAATCATAACCATCATCCTGACACAATAATTATCTACAAACAGATAATTAATTACAATAGAGCACAACCTGTTATAATCTGTTTTCTCCAAACATTTGTAAACATCCAAGAAAGGTGTGAAGATCATCAGTATTGAGAAAAAGCCCCAGGTATTTTCCAGATTAGGGATTACATTTTGTGTGTAATGGAGCCATTATTGACCAATCAAAATCAAAGAAAATGGGTGACATATTGGGATGCTTAATTGACAGGTTATGAAGTAATTGGATTATCTGGGCTTGATTCTTTCAACTCAAATATGACAATACATCCCAGAAATTGCTCAAAATAGTATGAGATGTCACACATGCAACATCAGCTGAAGTGTTGAAGTTTATTGCCAATATAACCCTGTGGAACAGTGGGACTCACATACATTTAAAAAGGACATCTATTGTACATGTTCTGGGATTGTTAACTGGATTACTAGTATTTAGGTAAATATATCATATGCATAAATTAATGGATTCTATAAGATTACTTGGATATAATTATTCGCATCAAACTATTTTATTTCCCATAAGTGTCTTTTTTATGACAAATAATCAGTATACATTATTAAAAAAATATTTATTTTATGTTTCCTGTTGATTATATATTTGAACTTGTTGATATTTCCATGAGGGCTCATTTAGTCTGAAAATTATGCAGATACATGGTGAAGCGTCATTAGCTTGATACGATAAAGACTAAATACCACTAATTTTTGTAATAATTGCAATTTTATGTAAGTTAATTACTGTTTTTAAACTGATATGATTAATCTCTGTAAAATGTCATCAGTCCTATAATTAATGGGAAAAACGTTGGCATTTAATCCCATGGCATCCTGAAAGTTCTGGCATTATTACTCAGGTCCTTTGATAGAAAATGTGTGCAGGACTTGGGTTTAGTTTATGAACATTTTGTCCTGAGTTAATTTGAAGCAAAAATGAGTTTTTCTGCTATTAAATTGATAGAACAGGTGCCAATATTTTGGAAAAGTGAAGGGATTGGATTAATGGATTAATTCATGTATATGCACTTTATAATGCTTTAATTAAACCATCTTATTAGCAAATTCAAGAGTTATTCTATCAAAAGAGTTGATACATTATATATAATTTATTGCCTGTAAATGAATGTAAGAAACATCATAAATGATATATTGCCATTTTTGTCTTAAAATAAAATGTCTTATGAACTAATAAAAAACATCACTTTTTATCAAAATGATTTAAAACTATTTTTTAGAAATTAATCTGAAAAGAAAGAGTATTATATAATCTGTTCAAGCTATTTTTCTTTAAGTAAGACTTGACAAACATTTTAGTCATTATGTGTCAATACATACAACAAGGTGGATAATGTCATATAGATTTGCAAATTTATTCATCATTATGGGGGAATGAAATACAAAATGACTCTGCTACAATTGTCAAGTCAGGCACCCTATGTCTTTAGAAAGTCAACACTGCCTGGGTGATTTACTGATCTTAGTTGAAAACCTTGGATTTGATACACAGTCAATAAACTGCCTACAGCTGCCATTTATTCCTATTCAATTTCTCCTGGTTAATCTTCAAGTGGCATCCATTTTCTTTTCATTTCTCACTCTATCCAATCACTATTGCACTTACTCAGCAAGTGATTTGTAAGCTTAACTCTGATTGGCTGGAAGGTCTCAGCTCAGTTGTCAATCACAGCATGATGATACAGACAGATAAAGGGGGCGGGATTTACAGATAATCATGGGTGGAGTTTAGCCTTTCACTGTGAAATATTGAACAAGTGGTTGCAGCGTTGATAAAATTTTGGTTTCAAGATTTTTTTTCAAAACTATTCATGTGTTTCAAGCGAATCTTATGGATATTGTTACAATTCTGTAAGTTAAATACTGTATCATGCACTTTAATAATACAACCTTTATTGGTTTAAAGTGGTAGAGATATATCATTTGCTATAGTACAGCGATGCTTTTTAAATAAGTTTGTAGGTTTAAGTTATATTTAAGTAATTCTCATATAAATAACATATCCCTTTAATAGATGTACTTGATTTTATTGTTGATTTTGTTTATTTTTTTCTTATGACATTATTCTTTTGAATACTTAGATCATAGTTATGTATCTTTAAATCTATTTTAAAACTGCTTAATATTTGAAAAATGAAATAGTAAAGAATCATCATTTATGGCAGCTTGAATTTACACGGCTTATCATATTTACGAGATTATTGCTTCCTTTGTGGTTGATCTAAAAAAGATAGAAGAATGGCCACATAATTATATATAGCATCTAAAGTAAAGTTAAATTTTATCATCAGCCTTTTTTGTACGAATTAAGCTGCCCTTTGCAATATGTATTTTGTGCAATTCCAAATAGAAAATGTTCTACCACCAATAACATGTCTCTTTCTAAAGAAATAAATTAATGTGATTATTTCTAATAAATGTATTAATGTCTGCTGTCATAAGTAAAACTATAAATCCTCATAGAATTTGTTTAAAGTTGAAATAACCCACAGAGACATGATGTGTTGTCAAATCGATGTTATCAAGAAAATAAAGTGACAAATGTTTTACTGATAAGCCCTTCAAAAGGCTGTGCACAGAAGCTCTTTGGTTAAGAAAGATACTAGCCCTTGTATAAGTAAGAGTTAGTCTGAAAAATATTAAATATTAGCTGGGGGTAGGATTTTTTTGGTCCCAGATTTTAGTACTGTAAGGTCATTGACTTTCGTCATTGAACTATGAATGTTATATTGATGGGGCTAATGTCAGAAGGTATCAAACGACATTGAAATATAGAAGGTTTTGGTACGTTCTGCCATTGAACCCCATGAGTTATCACAACGATATCTTATACTACTTAGTACTCTGAACAAGTTACAGTTTCTTTAAGTGTATACTGATTATTCTGAATGGAAATGTTCGGCACTTTAGTGACTATCCTGATTAGTAGAATTATAAGTATTTTAAATAATAGCTAGGGAATATGTGTCATAATATATATGTTAGCTTATTTGTTTCGCCTGGGACCAATACACGTGTATTCTGGGTTTAATTTACAAAGGAAAAAATCTAAGTATTGTCTCAGCTTTGCAGTCATCTACTTTAAGCAAGGTCTGTAATCCTCGGCTTTAGTAAAATCAGAGTTATGCCCCTTATGGACTGAAAAACACTCAGTATAGACAATTAACCGTCAGCATTTGCTCTGCATTGCTCTTGGTTAATTTTAGCTTGTTTATTTTTATAATATATGGTACCAATTTATCTTAAACCAATTTTTTGCTTTTTACATGAGTCAAAACTTCTCAATTTAATTTTTGTTTTTAAATATATATCATGAGCTCATCTATGCCTTCAATGAGTACTTTACATGGTTTTTGTTTCGATATTTTAAAAGTGCAGCTTTGTCATAGATTTGTAAACTAATGCATCGGAAAGCTGTGGGTTTCTGCATGATGACATTGCGATAAGTTGAAACACCTCATATAAATTAGTAATGCACATATCTGTCCTCAGTGTTGGGAGGACACATTTATATCGCACCATGTGACAATTTGCCAGGTTCTGCAAAATAGAAACAAAGTGATGCACACTCGGTTGGTCCTTAGTCATTTCACATTGAGAAATGTCGCTGCTTTTCGGAATTGAATTTCTGTTCTTAAATGGTTTAACTTAACTTTTGTATATGAAAGAACTGGAAGAAGAAGAATTAAGACTTGGAAAAGTGTTACAATTTCAAAGTATTGCTAGCCTTAATATTAGCGATAATTAAAGATAAAAAACCCATAATTTAGAGATAACTGGATTAGTAACACTGAGAAGTAACCAATTTTCTAAATAGTTACTATTTTAATAAATGTATATGAGCCTCCACAAATCGGGAGTGATTACTTTTATGAGACAAAACTTCAGGAAATTAACATCAATTTTGATTATGTTTTTGCATTATTTTATATGTATTTATCTTGTTAAAACATGCACACTTTAATTTCTGGGAAAGCGCATTTAATTTTCTCTTTCATGTTTTCTTCAAATATATTTAGCTGAAATCTAATTGAAATCTGCAAAGGAATTATATTTATTGTGAAAAAAGTTGGAGGGTTTTATCTTAATTCTAAAACATAACTTTCATACATTTAGATCTTTCAGGAAAATGACAAGTTGATCGTTTTATGTCATGTAACGGAAAAAAATATAAGGTTTGGTGTTCTACTGTTGATCAATATAAAAAAAAAAATTATGGGGGCGTATTTGATTTGAAATGAGTGTAACAAAGTGATATTCTTCTTTAGGTTGATGTAGATGACAAAAGGGACATATTGAGGTACATCCAGAAATCAGACAATACAGAGTCCAGCAATTTGATGGCAGTGCACATTCAAAACCAGGTTAGTGATTTTTACTGATTTTTAAAAAAAAATGTTTTGTTTATTGATTTTTAAAAAAAAAAAATGTTTTTTTTATTGATTTTTAAAAAAAAAAATTGTGAAGATAAATATGTTGATATGATTTACTCTCGAGTCGGTTAACTTGGTTGAAACCTGTGTGAGCACCTATGTCTCCTGCAAGACTGATGCAAAGAGAAATGTGTCAATGACTGGAGTGGGTGGGTGTGTAAGCTTATTTATACTCGCACTCGGGCCTTGCCCATTCGGCGAGTGCTCCGTTAAGATTGTTAGTCATTTTAGGTTTTTGGAGCATCAAGCGTCAATGATTGGACTTGAACACATGACCTCTTATAGGTCAGAGGGAGCCACCCATACTTTTAAACCTCCTCTCCTATTTGAAATTTGTTGGTATCAGAAATTCCTGTTCTCAGTAAAGACTCCTATCATGCAACTTCTATGGATCCTCGTAAACAAAGCAAGCTTCATGACAATAAGGAAGCTGGTCAAATATGAACAAACGTTTGCTTGTAACAAACGGAACATAATATATGGTATCATCGAGACTACATCAGACAACACAAGATGAGCTGTGATTGCACAAAACAAACATCCACCCTCTGTCGGAGACTTGAAATGCCACAGCCAAGATGATAAATCAAGGATGGATCAATGTTCGGGCCTTATCCCTGGGATGATGGCGTTTTATCTAGGATTGACAATGTCCGCTGATAACCATCTGCTCACTTTCTATTGGTTCCCTCTTGTCCTGTTATCATGTCATTTGTTGGTTGTGTAAAGGGCAGTAACTCCGGCATATACTTTCGTCATAATGGAAAGTTGAATTAATTTGGCAGGGGTGATGATTTAATAACAATAAGGCCGAAACTTATTATAAAACCTGTAAGAAAACCAGTATGTTTTCATGTCATTAGTTTGTTATGTAAAGGGCAGCTTCTCCAAGCATGTCCTGCATGTCCCATAAAGAAAGTTACCTGCAAAAATAAGGATCAGTTGATATTTATATCTGAAAATATATCCTTGCCAAGAGAAGAACAGGAAAATGACAAAAATGCTAAATACAGTAAGTCCTTCCATAGTGTTTATGCCGAAAATGATTTGAATAACATTTTAACCAATGGTTGTCATATCGTGCCTTATGGCAACAAAATGTTACAAGATGAGAACCCAATATGACAGATTGAACTCCATACTGAAAGGGATTTTTTAGAAACCCATAAATCCTTGCGCGAATATTTAAACACTGACCACCAATATTTGGATAATGTGTTAATTTCCTGTCTTCTTTTTTCCATTCTTTTATGAGGACTTGAATGGACTTGAGATAAGGACTTTAAGCATCCTTAAAAGGATGGGACATGTTTTTGATAAACATCCTCAAACTGTTTAAATGTGCTTTTAATTCATCCTATTTCGATTCAGTGAATTATGGTTTAAGATTTAAATATTATTAATTACGGACATGAGATCTCTTCTCTTGACTTCATTGTTTAAAAATGTAGAGTAATATGTGTACTTTACGCGATCAATTGCCTGGAGATTTATTCATTAAACTGGCTTGGGTCATCCGCGCTAATCTAATTTCATTGATCTGTTAATGGTTTAATTTCATGGTCGGGAGAAAATTTGGAGTGTTTTACATCTGTGAGTAGCTATGACAAACTGGTCTTGTCAACTTGTCTGAGAACTTGAAGTCTGGATTATAGAAATTGAAGAACACAATATATTAACAATTAAGGAAAAATTGAATTATATGGATATGCACAAGAAAAAAAGAAATTAATCTAATGATGGTGTCACCATGTTTACATACCAAGGATACTGATACCCAGCCCCCCTCCTCCCATTATCTTTTTTCAGTCAATATAGGAGTAAAAAAAAATAATACGCCCAAAATACAGCATTTCGGACTAAATTGGCTAATTGTTCAGGACTTTGTTTAAGTTAACAATGTGATTATCTCCATCGTTGTTTATATTTAAACATGAACTACTAGATGTGCTAGGCCTAATATATTTAAATAAGATAATTCAGCTGAAAAGTTGTCTCAAATCTGGTTAGGAACACTGCAGATCAAAAGCAATTATCCTTTAAACTTCAACTTGAACAGTAACGATTTGAAAGTTAACAATTGTTAACTTTTACAAATTTCTTAACAATCGGCCGCTTGTTTTGACTTGATATGTTGACTGACTTAATACTGAAATTGAAACTTCAGGGGCTGCTTTCACTTGTCTTCAAGGCCTAATGTTTCATGCAATTTATTTAGATTGGGGGCAGTTATGAGGTAAATAAATACCACTCGAACCATCAAGGCCTTTTCCTGGTGTGAAACCAGTATTAAAATGGTACCTCTGATTTGGAATGAGCTAGGGACCTCTTGGGTAAGAAGTTCATTTAAAGCTGAACAAGTACGCGATTACCATCACGCCGAATCTTTCAAATCATAATCTTAGGCATAATATGTCAAAGAAGTTATCTCCCTTGAAAACAATGAATCAATTTAAGTTGTGCATTATAAAAGAGGTTTTTTATTCAAACATTGGAAACTGCGTGTTGAAAGCCAGCAGGGGAATACTAAAGGTCACTAGTGATTAAATTTCACTTTCTATTTTTTTGGTTTTGATTTATTTTTGGAAGTTCTTATCATCTGTGTGAAACAAGCTGAAAATGTCTTTTCTTTTGTATTGCGTTCATTAATTCCAAAAAATATTTCAACACCTGTCTGAATTTCTGGAGAAAAATGATTTTTTTCTGTCATCAATTCTAAAACTATGTCTTGAACACAGTTTGATATTAAATGCCTGCCTAATTTTATTATATGAACATGCAAATTAAAAATATTATTTATGGATAGGTGTAGATAAATTGTTTGGAAGCGAAACTCCTTCGATGTCGGAAATGTCATGGTGTATTGGAATCATTCTTATGTTTTTCCCTGATAATGGTATGTGAATTCTAGTCCGATATCATCTAAATGCTTGAAAAAACATGCAACCACTTGAGCGATTCAGATCCATGACTTAAAAGTGGAAGTGCTGAAATACGCGGAGACAAAAACGGGACAGAAACGACTTGTGGTAGATAATGAAAAGACGTTTTCCCACAATTCTCCATGTGAGAATGCGCGAGTCTGATAGAAGACCCTGCTGTGTTCAGAGAAGGATGGGAGTTTGTTAACTTGTGATATGTCGTAAAATATAAATGTTTTCCACATTCTGAAGACTTGCATCAAACATTTTCACACAGTCGTTTCATAAAACAATGGCGGCTCCTGTGCCGTTATGTCATTATGTCAAGCGGCTGGTGTTTTTAACGTTGTGTTTTTTGATGATGAAAATAAAACAAAAAACAAAAACAGTCATTGTAAAAAAGTAACTGGATTGGTTTATTTTGGTCTTCAACTTTTTGTACTGATAATTTATAAATTATTATGTAAGTGAATTTTATTTTTACTTTCTCTGTGTAGTGGGAGTGTAAAAGTAATATAAAAATAATAAGCATTTATGATGAAAGAAGTTTTAGTCATATAACCATGTCTGCTTTTTAAGATAAGAGTTTAGACTATGACAACAATCACTCGGAAATTTATATGTGATGAAACCATTCACTCTGACTAAAATAACTGCTGAGTAATGCCCCTTGGCTCCTTAAAAAAATAGTCCAATCAAAAAACGGCATTCTCTAAAGTTTGTGGTGGTCCAGTAAATTTTCCATTTGTTTTGGGGAAGGAACACATAGGTAACTTATATGTATACTGTAAAGTTAGTAAATAAAGATCTTGAGAAATGGATATGAAAAAGAATTCAAGAAATGTTGTGCAATTGATACATTATAGAATTCAAGAAATCTTTCGAAATTGATGCATTATAGAATTCAAGAATTGAGATATTGATGCAAAATAGATGGCATGAAATCTGGAGAAAATTATACAAAATAATTTAAGTTGAATTCAACAAATCTTGAAAAAATAGATGCAAAATATAATTCAACCAATTACTGAGAAACAACAGCGATATAATTAAATTCAGTGAAAGTGTTGTTGATGATTATTTATGAGAGCAAACAATTAAACAGTATAATACAGTGGCTACAATTTTCAAAGTATGTGTTTCCTCCAGAAGGTCACAATATTAAGATAGAAAAGAAAGCTGAGTCCAAAGAAATTGACAGAAGACTTGAAACGCCAGTTTGAGTTGCCTAGGTATTAAAAAGAATCTAAGGATAAGTATCCCAGCCTGCAAGTGGCAATTTCCACAGAGAGGGCGGGATTTAGAAGCGGAGAAAACCACACGTCCCCATGTGAAATGTTCACTTGTCGACGGTTAAGTTCATGTTATGCTGGTACATGCCTTGGAGGTCATTGAATTTGATATGATATTTTTGAGGAGCTAGTTATTGCAGTGGGAAAATTTTGTTTATTAATTTTAAAGACTCGTTAGTTTTTGTCTGTTATTTGAAGAGTCAGTTGGCTTCCTCTGGCTGAAATGGTGGTAGGTTTTCTTGTTGTTAATGATGGGAATATTACTAATTTTACAAACGATGATATTGATGTTTTTTTGTTTAAGTATTTTGAGTGTTAAAATAAAAAAATCTATTGGAACTGTACAAATGTGAAGTAAAATATTACAATTAAAAAGCATTATTCTTGGCTGAAATCTTTTCATCTTGTGCAACATAGGAAAAGACAGAGAAAAAATAATGTAGAATAAATGAAATTAATTTGTACACTTGTATTACAGCTGTACTACCAGGCGATTCGGGAGATACAAGCAGGAGAGGAGATGTTGTTGTACACGCGGGATCGACTCTACCCGGACACCGACCTCATGTTCAATAAGAAGGCAGAAGGTTCGTTCATGTTTTAAACATTTTAAGTTGACCTCAGACTTCAGGGTGTGCGAGTGGTCTAGTGGTATTAAGGTCTGGCTGTCCCCAAAGAGGCTGTCCTTTGAATCTTTTAATTTTCTTTTATTCTTTTCTTCAATAATCTCAGAAGTAAGACACAGTATGAAATATTTAAGTCTTGTAAGAAATTTTCTTATTTTTTGTGTGTAATATTTCTATCAATTATTAATGCAATAAGACTTACTGAAGTACCACGTAAATTCGTAAATTGCTTAGATATTAAATATGCAGTTACTATTGCGCTCATAGGCCAACCTATAAAAGAAGAAAGGACAATTTTTATCTCCCTTGAATACATTGAATGTTAAATTGCAGTTATCTCCCTTTGAAAATGTGCACATACTTCATAACATTTATTTTATTTTATTTTTAAAACAGATGGACTTGCAAAAAAATGAAAACAATTATTAAACTTTGGTATAATTTTTTTGTCAAATCCACTGTAGATAATTGTCTTTGATACAATGGCCGATATTTGTTATGGGGACATTTAGTTTTGAAGTTTATTTGATAATATTTATAATTGAAATGGCTTGTTAATGAAATGCCTGCTTTGATGTTGGTATTGAATGTGACATTTTCTGGGCTGGACTGTGATGCTATAAATGAAATAAGTTCACCTCTTTGTTTCTCATAAACTTTATTATAACAATATGTTTGTTCTCATTATTAAAAAACAAAATTAAATTAATCTTACATAGTGCTCATTGAAAACCACTATACCATACATCTTATAAAAAAACACTATACCATACATCTTATAAAAAACCACTATACCATACATCTTATAAAAAAACACTATACCATACATCTTATAAAAAACCACTATACCATACATCTTATAAAAAAACACTATACCATACATCTTATAAAAAAACACTATACCATACATCTTATAAAAAACACTATACCATATATCTTATAAAAAACCACTATACCATACATCTTATATAATTTATATAATATTGGAGAATGTGTCCTTTGTTTCATAAAGTAGTTAATTCTCATATCAGATGGTTACCGCTTGTGACTAGTAAACTTTACCGTGCTATAAGTAGCATGCCGATAAATTCAAACAGTGTTTTGATAACGCATGCTTTTTATTGCATGCTAATTACTGCACAGTAAGCTTCACAGTATGGTACAAATTAGTTATTACATCAAACCGGCTTGAATAAAGTTATATATTACCATGCTCCACATTTTTGACGACATGTTGTTTATAATTTTAACAACTGGAGTAGTCAGAGCGGTCAGTACATACAAAGTTTCAGCCTTATTGTAAAAAGAAACACACAGTTATATTGTCAAAGATATGAATTATTAATTTGAAACTTTGTCAAATAGATTAATTATTAATATGAAACTTAATAGACAAAATTTCAATACAATATTTTGTCAGGTATTGTCCGTATCGTTCAATTACTGTGTTTTCACTGACACCACAGTGACAAACGATGAATAACATTGACTGGAAAGGAGGAGCAAGATCTTTATGACACTTTTCTCAAACTATGAATATCGCACTTAGCTGAACGTGGCAAGTACTGGTTTACTATGGTACGTTTTGTTAGAAAGACATTCACTGATAGAGCCATCAACAATAGGATTAAGGTTCGAAGGGTGTGCGTAAAAATGTCACCCTATTCAGCTCGTCAACTCTTAAGCAATGTTTCATTAAATATTAATTGCGAAAAATGGAATGGGTTATTCATTCATAAGCCGTTACAACATCTTTTACATAGTTAACTCGATGAATTAACTGTTCTTGATAATGGAATATTGTTGAGACTATAAAAAAACATTTTAAAATAGTTTAATCTATTTTTCTTCAATGAAGGACAATAAAATACGAAGGTCGCTGAGTGTATTATATGCTGGCAGCTTGTCCTGCAGTATAAATATTTACTTGGACTAGAAAATTGATTTGCTTCTGTGAATATTATTAGTCGTCTTGTATCTCTGGATAATGTAACTGAGACACATTTCACATTGTATTGCAAACCTTTGGCTGTCATTTTGATATTAATGTAAGTGTTAATTGATATAAGAATTGCTCTGTGATTCCTATTTTCTGAGTTACTGCCCTTTTTATTTTGTGTGTTTTTCAAAGAACATTTTGGACATTGTCATCATTGTACAAAATCTTTCAACTTGGCCATAACTCAAAAACTTCTTACTTTATATACACTTGGCAGTTCCATGTCACACTTCAGCAAACTCATGCATTGTTTTTTTGCGGCCCTTTTTTTGGGGGGGGGGGCTGAAAGAGGCCCTATTCCCTTCCTGAAAAAAAATATTTCCCTGGCCCAGGTAAAAAAAAATACTCTTTAATTTTTATTATTTTTTACATTAAGAAATTGTAGCAATATAGTGCCATTCATGAATATTACCATATGTTTGAAAACAAGTTATTGTATCAATCATGTTACTATTATTCCCCTTTTTGCCAAAACAAGCCTTTTTTCCCCTAAAAAGGGCCCCGCCATTATTCCCTTTTAAGTGGAGAAAAACACTGTCATATACTCATCACTTTCAAACTTCCATACTTTTTCAAGGATTCTCGCACTATTAAATTTCTTCTGTCATCCGTTATCTCTAAATTGAGCATCAGAAATTGTACTTGACAAATGGAAATGCGTTTTTCCGAAACAATAGCCATAAAATACGATTATCAAGTAGCTATCGAATTTTAATTTTTCCCTCTTGAAAACAGGGTAAATAGCTCATCAGCTGTAAATCTTAGGGCGAGAATAGGAAACTAACCATTTTATGATTTTATTGAGGTATTTTATGCGTCCAATGATAAAGGCAAGCATATTTTCTATCATGCACTATCTATTTTTGAGTAGGGATAATAAATAATTGCCAGATTCATTTTTTTTTATTGGATTTCTTTTGAGGATGCGTTTTAAAAAAAGAAGATTTAAAAATCCCGTTATTGGCAACACAATTTTTTAGTTTAATACTCAATGTTTGAACAGGCAATTACACATGGCTGAATTAATTTATGTAATATTTATAAAATGATATAGGTATGATAATTATGTACATAATTATATGTGTGTTTTTCTGTTCAGATTAATTAACTGGAGTTATTCCCCTTACTTCCATGAATAAAGAAATATAACAGTTGCGTTTGGTTGTATAAATGGAATACCGGTATACGTATTCTATTGGTTACATGATGAACTTATGTGTTTGAAAGACAATCAACAATTGAGACATTATCAATTTATCTATTTTTTTAAATATTCAACTTTAAAATAACCTCAGATCATGTTCGTACAGAAAGTATTTTTTCTTTCCTTATTCTGATGGCGTTGTGAAAAACCGGCATTTAATATTCTATCAAACTGAACGAAAACTGGCAATAATATCGGCCTATCATTGAAAGATGGCTCTTAATGGATGATTATCATTTAATTGTTAGTCAAGTGGCCATCTTGAAAGTGATATAGCGTTTTATAGGTGTCTCTATGCAGGCATGTAAAAATGAAAGTTATAAAACAGATGGCGAATTATGTTCCTCAAGACCATTGCAAAGACAATGGGAAATAATTTATGAAAGAGTTCAAGTACATCGCATCCTTAAAATGTGTTTACTTGCCTTTTTATTTGGCCATAAAGATAAGGAAACGCTTCATGGCATTATCTTAACGGGTGTAAATTAATTTTTATCCTTATTTCTGGTATTTGACAGTCAATTTAGCTGATATTGATGATGGTTCGTACATTGCAAATTTCATTTTGAAAATATTGCCCCTTTCTGTAATGTTTTATGTTAAATATGAATTTATAGGTCTGTGATGTAACATAAGAATTTGAACAGTAAGCTTGGGAGTCATTGCAAGTGTGAACACTTTTATTACGATGACTAAATTCTCCACAAGAATCAAGGACCCATACAAACAATGCAAATAACGTGTCAGCAACATACAGCATTACTTAACAAAAATGATGTGCTGTAGACACATGAGATGCTTTAGATATGACGTAAACTTATGTGAGAGGTGTTTCATAAGCACACGGTCAATGTTTTGTACGTTTCTTCCGGACTGATCCTGTTTTTGAGTGTTTTACAATATTATGACGTCTTTTTGCATTTTACGAAGATATAAAATGGGGCATCCTCGTGTTTTTTTATTATTTTTCTGTCCATAGTAACAGTCGTTCTGGCTATCACGAGCGGATAAGAAAATAATTCTCACTATTTAAAATGTTTTTTGAAAACAAGTGTTCGGAATCATGGATTTTTTATTTCACGCAATGTTTTGATAAATATAAAATCATCTATCATGGTAACTTCACTTCCTTATATGGTTCAATTACCATGTTTATCTTATTGTTTAATTTTTAAAATTATCATAAAATTTGAAATAATTTCAGATTCTGTTCAAATCTACCATATATCCAAATGCAGAGATATGAAATTGATTGATTTTCTTACCTTTATTCTTGAGCAATGAGCTAAGTTCAGTTAAGTTGAGTTGAGTTTGTCATGCAACAAATATATGAATAAAATTATAAATAAAAATTTACATTTTTCTACCTTCAGATGTGGACACGATTAGCTGCCGGGACTGCGGTGAAGTTTTTCAGGACCGAATTTCGCTCCACAAGCACCAACTATTCTCATGCAACAACTCGCGCTCGGAGTTCGCTGCTTTTCAACAGGCGCAGAGGGACTATACCAGGTTTGTAAGCACGATTTCTAAAAACATATGATTACACCTTGATTATTGTTTTCTGACTGAAGAAGTTTGGAAAGTCAAAGGGCTTTATCAGCTGGTGAGGGCAAAATCTTGTAAAATAAATTAGGATTATTGGCTAAGATGTGTTTTTGCAAACCCATGTACAACAAAGGATTTTTATTGCAATTGCATTTATGGTCAGGAAAAATCTTGAACTCTTTTGTGACTATTAATTTATGAAATAATATTTACTCAAGTTTTCCTCAGAACTAGTTTCATAAAATTTAGATTCAACTTAACTTGTTGTTGTTTGATGACAATCTGAGTTTCGACTCGAAACAATTTTTTTTCTACTAGTTTCGCTAAGCAAAAATATGAAGGTCTGGATGATTCATATTATTACCCTTTCTATAGCTATTAAATGGTCTAAGTTTTCATTATCTTTTCAAAATAAACATTAAAGTCGATATATCAAGTTCCATACAAGCTTTCGAAGTTGATGATCTTGAAAATCGTAATGTTCCTTTATTTTCAAATAACGTAAACCTAAGGCAACAAAATTAATTTAAATGTGACCATGGTCGCATGTGGCGATGTATTAAAACGTTAGCATTTATAATTAAAAATGTTGCACTTAATATCACCCTAATGTGTTAACAATACTTAGACCTCTGATACAAGCTTAGATATAGAAATCGGTCTAAATGCGATCCTGTACGAACATCTGGTGTTAAAAAGGCATTTTTGTATAAAAAGTTGAGATTAGAGGGCACACGATAATTGTGAGTTTTAAGTTTCAATTTTTGACACTTTTTTTTCTTCCCCCAAAAATAGTTGCATTCTTTCGCTCCTATTTGTACTGTAGGAATGCAGTTAACTTCTTCATTTACGAGCATCGAGCACAAAAAAGCCTACTATCATATTTTGAAAACTAATCCCGAAATGAGTAACTTTTAAGAGTAATAAAATGTAACTGTTTTTCTGACTAACCCTGTATAGGGTTTCATTTTCTGGTCAAGCAGAAAATATGCCATAAAGTGAATTGAGCGCACATCAAAATGAAATTCTAGATTAATAGATTTTGTCAAAAAGAGATGAATAAAGTTAAGAATCCCAACATTTCATGATTCACTTCATATTGTTGTCCTAATAGTTCAGGTTTTTGAAAGCGAGAATTTAAAACAGTTTATGTTTTTATTTTTGTAACTTGGAAAAAATAAGGATTCTTCATTTACCGCGACATGGCATAATCCATAAAATCAAACTAGGATGTTTAGTCTATTCTCACCGCATTATCATGATAAAATTCTTTACAATGATTTGTTAATTGAATGTCAAAAATTAGTCAGTGCTTTTGTTAAAATGTGCAGCTTTCCACCTCAAATATGCTTCATGATTCAACATTGGATAGCTGTTGGAACAAACATTTGAAGGTTAAAAATTGTTAAAAAACATTTTAAAAAAAACTTAATATTTTTGTCAAAATGTTTGGAGAGTATTTGGAAATTATTTGAGTGTGTAGTAAACCATAAACTAATAGATTCTTCATTGTTGTTTTTGCAGTGGGTTTCCTGAAGCCATGATCTCTCCTTCTACATCAGAACGAGGAACGCCAGACCACCATGATGATGGCGGCGACTTCAAATGTGAGGAATGTCCTCGCAGTTTTGCGCTGAAGTCCAACCTGGCGCGACACCAGATTGTTCACGAGTCTGGACGGAAGTTCTCTTGCGAACATTGTGAAAGGCACTTTACAGACCCATCCAATTTGCAAAGACATATAAGGTAAATGTTGAAAAAATTACTCCCACCATTAGCCTCAATTCTCAAATTATGGGAAAGGGCCGTAACTGATGAAGGATTTACTCGTGGCCAAATAACTTTCCTTTTTATATGAATGTAAGCTTTCTTACATTGCACTCTTCTGTTTCTTTGTTGTTATCTTCATTGTGTTAATGTATGGTCATGCAATAGAATATGATGAAATGAATTCTCAAATCATATATTATGTAAAGGGAGGTAACTGTTATTGAGAAATGGGAATTGTTTAAGTGAAAGATATTCGATACTACCAATAGTACTATCAGTGATAAATACATATTCTATACTGTTACTGAATAAGTTACTTAGCAACAACAGCCAAGGCAGTTTTTACCATGGATACCAAAAAGTCTAAAATTTACAAAAATTGAAATCATAATTGAAGTACTTTAATTAATATTCGCTTCCTGTATTTTCCAGATCACAGCATCATGGAGCACGCTGTCACGCGTGTACAGACTGCGGGAAAACGTTTGCCACAAGCTCGGGACTAAAGCAGCACCAGCACATTCACTCCAGTGTTAAGCCCTTTCAGTGTGAGGTGAGAAATGCAGTTTAATATGTTTATCTATGTGTTTGCATTATTTAGCTTGACAAAAATGTATGCCTTACACTCTATATGTGAACAATACTTGTATTTCTGCAAGTTCATGATAGGGTGAATCCATCCATATCAGCGATATTTCTGCGCTTTTTGAACTGGGGGAATTTGTGGCCACTTAGTTACAAAATTAAAAAAATATATATTTATGAAGGCTAATATTTTCTTAACTGTACACAAATCATATGCTTTTTTTGTTTTGATCAAATGAGTTAAACATAATAATGCATTTAAAAAAAAAATAACATAATTGCATCCACCTTTTTGTGCCTCTTTAAAACTAACTATTGCACAGTTGTTGAAATGCATCACCAAATATTACCACTTTAATACCATAAACCTTACATTTGGCTTTTGTACATTCTCAGGTTTGTCTGAAGGCGTACACCCAGTTCTCGAATCTGTGCCGCCACAAGAGAATGCATGCTGACTGTCGCCAGCAAATAAAGTGTAATGACTGCGGCCAAGCTTTCTCCACGATCACCTCCCTCAGCAAACACAAACGATTCTGCGAGGGGGCGCTTCGCAATGGCATGAGGATGAACAGTTTTGGTAGCGAGTCGAAGATTCCACATTCATCAGGTCTATTAGCATCTGCCCAGCCTAGCGCGTTTTCTCCGGCGATCATGATGGGACTATATGGAAACAGGCCAACGTATCCGTTTTATTCCCCATCCTTTGGAAACCTTCCAATGTTTCCTGCAAATCATCCACTCAGTGCTTTGACGTCCCTCTCACCAAGCAGTTTGAGGTCGTCTGGAATTCCATCTCTGACGCCAGAGAAATCTGACCTCAGTCCAGCTGAGAAATATGAAAAACGAGCGCATGACGGAAGTGACGGTGGCTCCGATCTGATGTCAGGAAGCGATCTCGATAATATCCCATCTGATTCGGAGAGTGAACACGCACCAGCACACTCACTGAGCACTGATACTCACACAGTTTCTGTGACTCTATCCAAGCCGTCAACGTTCTCTCCATCTGCTGAGCACGTCCCTCATTCAAGCCTCTCCTCACCAAGATCATCTGTGTCAAGCGGACGCAGCCCTTCACCACAATTTCTCCAAGAGAAGAAAACTGCTGATGAACAGCCGTTTGATCTGTCAAAACACAGTCCAAGAGATGATCACATTACCCCACCAAAGACTGTAACAGCTAAGGAATCAAAATCTGACGGCGACCAGCCTCTCGACTTGAGCCAAACAAGGGAGCTTACTCCTCCTGAGGCTCCAAGAAAGACTCACGTATTTGGGGAGGTGAAAACACCCACATCTACTGAGCCACCAAGACTGCATTGTGCTTATCCACAGTTCTCCAAACAGTTGTTGATGGAGCAGGCCCTTAGGATTGCCGAGTCTAAAGAAAAGGCTGCTGAGTCGGCGAATTTTCTGAGGTTCCCACGGTTTCCATTCTCTAGTCCAACGCAGTACCCAATGGGATTAAATCCTTACAGCTTTGCTACGCGCGAGTCTCCATCGACCAAGTCAGCATCATCTGTGTCAATGGCGGCAATTTCCCCCCAGGGCAAGGGGTTTCCTGATTTTAATGTTAGTCCATCACAGATGACTCCCTTCTCAACGCCAAATAAAGTCAAGGATCGCTACAGCTGTAAATTCTGCGGCAAAGTTTTCCCACGAAGTGCAAATCTTACTCGTCATTTGCGTACTCATACGGGGGAGCAGCCTTACAAGTGCAAATATTGCGAACGCTCTTTCTCGATTTCATCCAACTTACAGCGACATGTTCGTAACATTCACAACAAGGAGAAACCTTTCCGATGTCCACTGTGCGATCGATGCTTCGGACAACAGACCAATCTTGATCGACACCTCAAGAAACATGAAACGGAGGGGCCGAACATCATTGATTCTCCTGAAAGAGAAAATGAACTGGAAGATAAGGACGAATCTTACTTTTCTGAGATTAGAAACTTCATCGGAAAGGCCACAGCTAACCACGTTGAACTTTCAGATATAAATCAAAACATGCTGAGCCAGGAGGTGGAAAAGTTTGGACAAAGTGTGCTAGGTACAGGTAAACAAATACATGTTGATGATGACGTAGAAGAGGAAGATGAAGAGATTGACCCCGTCTCTGACGATATTGACAGTGTGTCTGTAAAGTCGATTGAGAAAATAAATGACAATGAGAACAGCAGTGATGAACCACTTGCGAAACGAGCCAAGCTCGATTGTTTAAACTCTGATGAGGCTGTGGCAGAGCAGGAGAGACAAGGGCTTGATTTGAAAAGGGGATTTAGTCCTGTTATGTGTTCATGAAACGACAGCTGCATTTGTATAACAGCTGAGTAACTGTAAATGAACAGTTTTTAAATCTGTCCGTTGGGTGTTTTCATTGTCTGTTTTTAGAATAGAAATTAGGGACAAGGTTAATAAAAATACCCACACTGAAAAAATGTTGGTAGGGGCACCAGCTATTTATTGACTATGGCCTAAGTGATATGTTCTATTTTTAAAGTATAAATAGCAATGTCAGAGTAAAAAATATTTCTTTCAAAATTAACAAATTGTTAAACACCAAAATAAAGGACTTGATGACACATAACTCAAAACAGTAAACATTTTTTATATCGGACCATGTATGTTTTTCCTATTGGGCTAAACTCCCCTATATATATATATTAAAATTTTATATGTACAAGTGTGAAAAATATTGTTAAGGTGTTAATACATTTATTTGTGTTTGTTTGTTTTTTCATTGTTTAATCATTTTTGCTGGTTAGTTGGGAACAATCAATAATGTATTTTTTTGTGGACCAAATTATACTTATGGTGTAAAATAAAATGTGATAGTTTCTATAATTAATATAAATAGAATTTGGGCTTTGTAGAATCTGAGAACATTGAATCTCATTTCTATTTTATCTTAGGGCAGTTGGAAAGAAATCTCAATATTGTGCTGTTAAATTTTGTCACAAAATGCTTTTTGACAAACATATATAAACTTGTGTAGATTTTTTTTCAAACCTTGTAAAAAAGACGTAAGAGCCATTTGAAACATGGGTCCAATAGGAATTTCTCTCCATGTAAATATTTATTAATCTGTACAAAAAATGTGTATACATAAAATGTACATTATTATATGAACCAAATATGTTATTTATTTGTATATTTTGAACTTGTATAGAAGTGTTTACTATATTGTTTTGGAGCTTTGAAGTGTTATCCTTTTTGAAATTATAGTTACCCATATACTCTGAATTTATATGATTATCATAAACTGCTTTCTTATACATTACCCCAAGAATATAAGTCAGTTAAGTGGCCCATCCAAAATCACTTTTATTGATAATGATGGTGACTTTGTAGAATTGAAAATCTTATTTTGGCGCACCAACTTCGCAATCATTTTACTAAATATAATGATTCATTTTTACTTTCACAAACTTAAGTACTGGTAGAAGGAAAACTTAAATAATTGGTGACAAAATTTTCAATTAATATTTGGGCTCTCTGATTTTTTCAATATATTGAGCAAGTCTTTTAATAAATATTTGTGCTCTCTGATTTTTTCAATATATTGAGCATGTCTTTTGATAATATTTGGGCTCTCTGATTTTGTCAATATATTGAGCAAGTCTTTCAATGCTATTTGGGCTCTCTGATTTTGTCAAAATATTGAGCAAGTCTTACAATAAATATTTGGGCTCTCTGATTTTGTCAAAATATTGTGCAAGCCCACTCTCATTCAATATAATTACCAATGTCTTATAATTATAATATTATTTCCCATTTAATTAATCACAGATGGGCCACTTTAGTGTTTACTGCTTGTACCAAAGCCACACAGTTCAGTGTTATGTATTTTTTATTGACAATATTTTGTTGAATCTAGTTGAATTTAACGTTCGTAATTTAGTCTCAGAAAATGGTGCTTTTATCTATTTCTTTAAATTATGATTAGATTCATTATGTTATCTTATCGAGTACTTCAAAGTTGGGTTAAGAAATCCATATTACTCATATTTTTAATACCTTAGTTTCTTGCCCCGTCAATATATACCTCAGTGAAGACAAGTTTATTTATTGATTTTTTATATATTAGAGAAAGAAACCTGTCTCTAGAAAAACAAGTGCTTAATATTTAGTATGAATGATTACAGGATTGGCATTTTTACTTCTTTCATTTATGTTTTGATAACTAATAGAAGCATATTACATAAACAGTGATTTTTGTTAAAAAAAATAAATATATATATAGATATATATATATTTGCTAAACCCAGAACTAGTGGCATAGTGGACAATTTGAAATTACCAGTGTTGACTAGTTGATTAGAATGTGAAACAGTATTTTGCTAGTTATATCATAGTCAAAGTAATACATGATTCTTCTTTGGCAATGTGTTATAATTTCTTGTGATTCGAAAACCAAAGATGTTCCTTTGTTGTTTGGACTTCACTGTCTCATGGTGAAATAAATGTGCTTGAATTACAAACTATTCTTGTTTTTGTTATTGATGGTGATGGTGGTTGTGGTGGTGGTGTGGTGGTGATGGTGATGATGATGATGCGGAGGAGGAGATTGGTGGTGGTGCTGCTACTGGCGGGGGTGGTAACGGCGATGATGTAATGATGATAATAATGAGGAGGTCGTTGTTGTTGTTGGTGGTGGTGGTGGTGCTGCTACGGCTGACAACGACGCTGATGATGATGATGGTGGTAGTGGTGGTGATGATGATGATTATGATGAGGAGGTGGTGGTGCTGCTGCTGACAACGACGATAGTGGTGGTGATGGTGGTGGTGGTGGTGGTGGATGATGATGGTGATGATGATGATGATGATGATGATGATGATGATATTAGGATTATGTTATAGGAATCATTAAAAAACTGTAGGACTTGTTGCTACCTGCCTTAGGTTAGAGGGGGCTCAGCTGGGATTAACATTTGCCTATATAAGTCCAAGGCGGGGGTTATAATACTTTTAATGTGAAATAGGTTAGATCCTTGTAAAGAATGTGCCCTCTTTTAAACTGTGAAGATGGCCTTGATAAAAGTTCTAGCATGGCTCAAACCCTCCTTTAAGGATGAGCAGAATTATTGGACCCTTAATGACACATAACAGGCGCTTGTCAATCAAACGGTTCAAATTTGGTGTCAAATTAAATGCTTAATTAAATTAAAACAATTTAAGTGATATCTACCATGATAATGGGCAATAATTTGACTAATTGGCTGAGAGTTATTGGGGTTTGTGTTACAGAATTACAGTGTCAGTTTATCTGTCAGAAATCATGTCAGAGTACCGATCGTAAATCATGCTTTGACAAAGATTAGACAAGACCGCGATCTCATTTTAACAGAGCGGAATGAACAGCACAGAACATATGGTTTATTTAACTTAAGCATATATAGCTCAATGCAATGAAAACCAAACACAAATATAACATGTATAAAAGTAAATATGAATAATTTTGCAATATATTATTAACTAATATTTGATATAATATCATGAAAACTAAAGAAAATTGTAACAATCATGTATGTGAGAATGGGTTTCAAGTAACTCGCTCATTCACCTTCTCGATATTACTTCCCTTATCGGCCGTTAAAGGGGCTGTACTCCGTATGATAAAATAGCGGTGAAAAAAGAAAACTGTCGAAAACTGACATAAACTTGGCATCGATGTGTACAATGCATTGAAACTTACTAACTGAAGTACCACATAGTTTACAATTTATTTAAGTTTAGCAGTTATTTCGTTTTTTTCCATTAAAAAAGACTACTGGGTATGTTTACCAGGTAGAATTCATTCCTTATGCGTGATTGGCTAGTCGTTGTTATCACGTGATGTTACCGAGGTAGGTGTATAGCTTAATTATGTCACCGGATTAGAGTAAGCCGTCGTAGCTCAGTGGATACGACGCTGGACTGCAATTTTGGCGACACGGATTCGAACCCGGTCTCCGACCCATTTTATTTTACATATTGGTACTTTTTTTACAATTATGATATAAAAGCGAAACACATTCTATTATATAATTGTCCTGAGATTCGTTACAGAAAAAAACTTTTTTTGGTGCCAATCTGGTGTACAGTCCCTTTAAGTAGTTCAGGGGATATGCGCTCGCATCGATGTAAATTTACAACTTTGAATGTCAAATATTGTGCTGGAACGACACTCATGTCTGAAAGTCAAATGTCCAATATCGTGCCAGCACGTCTTTCATTTTTGAATGTCCAATGTCGTGCCAGCACGTCTTTCATTTTTGAATGTCCAATATCGTGCCAGCACGTCTTTCATTTTTGAATGTCCAATATCGTGCCAGCACGTATTTCATTTTTGAATATCCAATGTCGTGCCAGCACGTCTTTCATTTGTGAATATCCAATGTCGTGCCAGCACTTCTTTCATTTGTGAATGTCCAATGTCGTGCCAGCACCTCTTTCATTTTTGAATATCCAATGTCGTGCCAGCACGTCTTTTATTTGTGAATGTCCAATGTCGTGCCAGCACTTCTTTCATTTGTGAATGTCCAATGTCGTGCCAGCACCTCTTTCATTTTTGAATGTCCAATGTCGTGCCAGCACCTCTTTCATTTGTGAATGTCCAATGTCGTGCCAGCACGTTTTTCATTTTTGAATGTCCAATGTCGTGCCAGCACGACTTTCGTGTTTTAATATCCAATGTCGTATGTTTAGCTAACTTCACACAGTTTCTTATATCTATCTCCGCCTTTGGTGAAGCGTTAAGGTGACACTCTTATTCAAAATCATACACATGTATACCAAACATAAATTTTGGGTGATAAAACTACTTATTAAATAATGCATTTATTGAAAATATTAATTACCGATAACAAGATTGTAACCGTGCATCTAATAGCTGAAAAACGCAAAAATATTAAATGATTGGTGAGTACTAAAATATTTAGTGCGATCTGCAATCCTCCTATGACTTAAAAGGTAATAATACCGTGTTTGTATGCACCTTTCTTTCAAATTTAACTCGGTATCCATCATAAGAACCATTGTTTTGGACAGTCATCCTTATTGGTATATTAAAACAATTGCATCAATCGTGGTAAATCTTATTTTGGAGTAAGAGTGCATCTTTAACAGAAGACATAATATAATGTTTAAGCCACTTGCTACATGTATCTTCTTGTTCTTTGACAAAGACGGATACATTCTAACTACACGTTTTTAGCAGTTTGCTACACTTATTGGAATTGCAACAACTGCACTGTGTATATGGTATATGGCGTTCAAGTATGGCAGTTTCAAAAATACATTTTCACACTTTTTATAGATGAGCGAAATCGTAACAACTCGGCCATTTCTGGCAAGCTTCGAGATAATGTCAATTTTGTTGGATAATGGCCGAGGTGTTCCGATTGAGATGAACGATGCTATTCTAGCTTAGACCGGTAATCATGACATAAGCAAGCAGGTAAACAACACAGAGATCTACGTCAATACTTACATAAGCTTACACAAACATTAAACTCAGAGGACTTTAGCATTGTCCGTAAACAAATACAAAGAAGAGTTTCTGACGTGCGGTACTGACTCCACATGTTTGTCATATACAGAAGTACACATTGTCCTACGTCTGTCATGGCAAGCCGCTGTATTGTCTGTAGTGACGACGATCCAGTGTCAGCCAGGCGACCTATTTCAATACAATGTACAAGAGAAGTACAGTTGTATTATAATTCTAGCCGGCCTGTGTTTAGTTTAAACTCCATTTAGTTTATAAGGACTGTAAAGAAAATTATATTAACTTAAGCTAAGTCACACGATGTTGCGCGAGAGTTTGGTTTTGTGTCGTGGGAGGAACCAGACGAAACGACAATCGAAATACGTCGGCCATTATCCAACAAAATCCCGAACCTTGCCGGAGATGGCCGAGTTGTTACGATTGAGAAAACGGAGCAAAAATCACTTGTCCGGCTTGGTGACCACCAACCAAACTCACACGCGCTCAGGCCGGCTCATCTTCGTGCGAAGCGAGTTTGTTTATCTCCGCACTAACCGGACAACCTTATGATAAAGATAAACCACCATAGTACGTATACATGGCTATAAGTACATTTACCTTTTTATTAAAATGTAACTATCTGGACAAATGAAAAACAAAATAGAAAAATAAACAATATATCTTAAAGACACCAGCAGCTAATTGCATACAACTGTTTGAATATTTGGTTTGGTAAAAATTATCCAAAATTTCAATTTATTGGACCAATCAAATCATTGAAATGTGCCAACCGGCCAAAAGATACCCTTGTGGACAACTATATACAATTGGCTACTTGTAAGAAGCTGCGGGCCTCCTTGGTCATGAAGATTTGCACGGGAATGGTGTGGCAATCTTTGATGTGGCCTTTGAGCCAAACGTTATCTCATACCGTTTTAGGTTTTGCATATGGAATACAGGTGTACAGCCATACCATGATGGCTCGAACTCGCTTGGCTCGATTTCCTCGTTGGCTCGAACTGGTTGTAAAGGACCGACCTTTTTTCTACTGAATGAAAGCATCCCCGCTTGGCTCGAATTTCCTGAGGCTCGAGGTATTTTCGCCGGACATTGGGAGTTCCAGCCATCGGTTTTCAAGGTTTAAATTTTGAGGTGCATCTTAATATCGGCGCTCCGTACTGTCGTCTTTTGGCCTAAACGGTACGCCATAGAATCATATAGTAATCAACCTTATGCGGTATGATAATGACCGCTCTTCTTAATGATAAGGAGTCATTACATATATTCGCATTGTCTTTGACAATGATCAACTACATGATAAGTAAACTAATAGACAATAAAATTCATATCATTTGGGCTATTACAATTCAGAAATAGATAACTATTCCTTAATTATCGTGCCATCTACGCCTCTTGTTGAATAGTCCAATAAATACCTTTATGATTTATGGCATGATTTCATAAAAGAGTCGTCAAATGACAAAACCTGAATGTGTCCAGGTCGTTTGTTCGAAAGATTTAACCCGAGTACAAGGTATGAGGCTATCGCATTGAATTCATAGACAGAAGCGGTGTCATAGATTGATAGATAATCATTTGATACGGATTTCGGCAGGGTGGTCCATTATTACCATGTTCATTTTAACAATAAAGGCGTAATAACGCACCGTATTGCCAGATTTGATTGACAAATGGTTCAACAATTGAAATATTACTAAGATCTTGTTATTCTACGAGACTCATCCCTTTTAGCGGTAGATGTTTTTCAGATAGCCAGGTTGACATCTCAAAGGGACGAGGTCTTAATCACGCCCTTCGTATTTTGTGTACTTCCTGTCTTTGGGATCTATGATAATGAAATGTACTTTATCTTTATTCTAGTTGGAAACCATGATAATGAAATTAATAACTCCACATGTACTCTTATCTTTATTCTAGTTGGAAACCATGATAATGAAATTAATAATTTCACATGTACTTTATCCTCATTCTTGTTGGAAACTATGATAATGAAATTAATAATTCCACATGTACTTTATCTTCATTCGTGTTAGATAATATCAAATATAGCTGGTACAGATAGATAGTTTATTCACTATAAGCTTACAGTCCACAGATAACAAAGACGTAAGTAAATGTGTAAGGCAAATGTGACGGTAAGGAGAGTGGTTGCGGAAAACAACGTGGACGTGTACTTGCATGTACATGTTGAAGTTGCAGTTGAGTTTGAAAACTCGAAATTTCTCTTTAAAAGCATACTTGTCGGCTGGCAGTTATTTGAATAATTCACTTTGAGATTCTCCCCCATTGTACGCAGTATTCCACTGGAGGTCAAAGTTTATTTAATACGCAAGTAAGTGGTTCGAGGCCCGCGGCACGCAGAAAACAAAACATAAAGTAGGATTTGGTACGCAGTGTCTCAAATTTGTTTCAGACTTCTAACGCAGAACTGTTGTATAAAAATGAAAGGCGTATTGGGTACGCCAGTGGTGGTGGGGTTGGTGTTGGGACGGATTTATGACACTCTCATCAAACATATCAATGCTGTATGGGTATTCATTAAGACAGATTAGGGAGAGGTTTATATCTAAAACATTTTTAAAGGGCCACAATTTACGGTGATGCCCAAAGAATAGCGGAACGTTAGCTCTATTTTAACAGTAGGTGTTTTTTTTACATTTTGGTATGTTTTTTTTACAGTTATGATATCAAAGAGTAAAACATTTTATTCAATAATAGTCCTGAGATTCGTTACAGAAAAAAACTTTTTTGGTACCAATCTGGTGTATAGTCCCTTTAATACTGATGTTTCCGGGGAGTTTTATTTCGTGTGTAAGTCAAGCACGTGGAATTAATTTAATATAATAAAGTTGATTGACGACGACAATGATGATGACGACGACGACGACGATGATGATGACGTCGATGCTACTGCTGCTGCTGCTGCTGCTGATGATGATGATGACGGTGCTGGTGGTGGTGGTGGTGATGATGATGATGATGATGATGATGATGATGATGATGATGATGATGATGATGATGATGATGACATAAACCCTATATTTATTTTTCAAGTGGTTTAAATGCAAGAGCATGATTTTATAGTAGGTCGAACATTTGTGCAAATATAGTCAAAGGGGCACAACTCTTGAAGGCAAATGATCCAAAGAAAAACAGTAAGTTGCGCGCCTTCCTTCTACCTTCAACGTCCTCTGAAAGGTTGTCCCAGCATCAATTAAGTCAAAAGCCATTTTTGGTAAACTATTGATACCTGAATTGGCTTTTTAAATCGGGCTTTATATTCTTATTCGAACTATCTGTCAAGATATTATCATGTTTATATTGCATACATGTCTGCGATTGAATTTAATTGTTTTCATATTCATTCCTTGCAAAACAGGGCATATACAGGCATAATGATTTTTTCGTAGAAATAATATTAAAAAACAACGCCAATGACAATCTTTAAAACAACGGAGGTTATTTTATGCTATTCGAAATGTTCTTAACTGCATAAAATATTTTATTGCCGATGTAACCTGTACTTAGTTTACAATGTCATTTATTGGCGTCGTTCTTTTTTTAAATTAAAATCGTCGCCGAATGTAAGCCCACAAGATACGACGTATTGCAAAAGAGTTAACACAACTATTTGCCATGTGAATAAAACTAAAAATATATCTATTGCAAAAGAAAATGTCCAGGATAATTCACTCAATACTGTCCAAAATAGACTGAATTTCAAACTAGGCTTCACTTTCAAATTTCTTTACGCGTGTTTCTGGTTTGGAAAACCTCTCACTATTCAATAAATGTACGCCTTCATGTTCACTGTTGTTAAGCCTCCGACACAAAATGGAGTTTCGCACCTCCCTATCACAGAGACACAATACCACGAAGTTCCCAAACGCTTGCCCGGTGTCACCAAAAGCTTGCATGGCTGACAAAAACGTTTCACCTCCAGTCAAGGTGTTTCTGTAGGATCCTGTATAAATCAATAAAAGTAAATCATGAAACGATACTAACTGAAGCTATAGTATTAAAGTGGTAATATAAAATATAAAGTTTGAGTGATAAACCTTTAACTAATAACTAAATAATTCATTTGTGACAAATATTAATTACTGTTAACAAGAACGTAACCGTGAATTTAATAGCTGAAAACGCACAAATATTAAATGACTGGTGGGTCATAAAAACTTTACTGTGATCTACTAACGTCTAGTAAGGTAGAAATACAGCGTTTTCTGAACCCTTTTTATAATTAAACACGGCATAAGAACCATTATTTTCGATATTTATTCAACCTTTTCGCTAAGTTAAAACAATTGTATTAACCGTTGTTCTACTCATTTAGAAGGTAAAGTGCATCTTAAATATCAAAACAATAATTCTGAAAAAAAATTGAAGGTATTTGTATTACTACCAAAACAAAAACCCAAGATACAAACTAACTGATGTTTGTATTACTTTCCAAACAATAACCCAAGATACAAACTAACTGATGTTTGTATTACTTTCCAAACAATAACCCAAGATACAAACTAACTGATGTTTGCATCTGATGTTTGTATTACTTTCCAAACAATAACCCAAGATACAAACTAACTGATGTTTGTATTACTTTCCAAACAATAACCCAAGATACAAACTAACTGATGTTTGTATTACTTTCCAAACAATAACCCAAGATACAAACTAACTGATGTTTGTATTACTTTCCAAACAATAACCCAAGATACAAACTAACTGATTTTTATATTACTTTCCAAACAAGACTATCTAATTGTTGTATTAATTCCAATAGACAATTCTTGAAACAAAATCTACTGATGATTGTATTACTTTCCTAACAATAACTCATGAAACAAGCTTACTGATGTTAGTATTTCTTTCCAAACAATAACTCATAAAACAAACTAACTGATGTAAGTATTACTTTCCAAACAATAACTCATGGAACAAACTAACTGATGTTTGTTTTACTTTCCAAACAATAACTCTTTGGACAAACTAACTGATGTAAGTATTTCTTTCCAAACAATAACTCATGGAACAAACTAACTGATGTTTGTTTTACTTTCCAAACAATAACTCTTTGGACAAACTAACTGATGTAAGTATTTCTTTCCAAACAATAACTCATGGAACAAACTAACTGATGTAAGTATTACTTTCCAAACAATAACTCATGAAACAAACTAACTGATGTAAGTATTACTTTCCAAACAATAACTCATGGAACAAACTAACTGATGTAAGTATTACTTTCCAAACAATAACTCATGGAACAAACTAACTGATGTAAGTATTACTTTCCAAACAATAACTCATGGAACAAACTAACTGATGTAAGTATTACTTTCCAAACAATAACTCATGAAACAAACTAACTGATGTAAGTATTACTTTCCAAACAATAACTCATGAAACAAACTAACTGATGTAAGTATTACTTTCCAAACAATAACTCATGGAACAAACTAACTGATGTAAGTATTACTTTCCAAACAATAACTCATGGAACAAACTAACTGATGTAAGTATTACTTTCCAAACAATAACTCATGAAACAAACTAACTGATGTAAGTTTTACTTTCCAAACAATAACTCATGAAACAAACTAACTGATGTAAGTATTACTTTCCAAACAATAACTCATGGAACAAACTAACTGATGTAAGTATTACTTTCCAAACAATAACTCATGGAACAAACTAACTGATGTAAGTATTACTTTCCAAACAATAACTCATGGAACAAACTAACTGATGTTTGTTTTACTTTCCAAACAATAACTCATGGAACAAACTAACTGATGTAAGTATTACTTTCCAAACAATAACTCATGAAACAAACTAACTGATGTAAGTATTACTTTCCAAACAATAACTCATGAAACAAACTAACTGATGTAAGTATTACTTTCCAAACAATAACTCATGAAACAAACTAACTGATGTAAGTATTACTTTCCAAACAATAACTCATTAAACAGACGAACTTTCCAAACAATAACTCATGGGACAAACTAACTGATGTAAGTATTACTTTCCAAACAATAACTCATGGAACAAACTAACTGATGTAAGTATTACTTTCCAAACAATAACTCATGGAACAAACTAACTGATGTAAGTATTACTTTCCAAACAATAACTCATGAAACAAACTAACTGATGTAAGTATTACTTTCCAAACAATAACTCATGGAACAAACTAACTGATGTAAGTATCACTTTCCAAACAATAACTCATGGAACAAACTAACTGATGTAAGTATTACTTTCCAAACAATAACTCATGGAACAAACTAACTGATGTAAGTATTACTTTCCAAACAATAACTCATGAAACAAACTAACTGATGTAAGTATTACTTTCCAAACAATAACTCATGAAACAAACTAACTGATGTTTGTTTTACTTTCCAAACAATAACTCATGAAACAAACTAACTGATGTTTGTTTTACTTTCCAAACAATAACTCATGAAACAAACTAACTGATGTAAGTATTACTTTCCAAACAATAACTCATGGAACAAACTAACTGATGTAAGTATTACTTTCCAAACAATAACTCATGAAACAAACTAACTGATGTAAGTATTACTTTCCAAACAATAACTCATGGAACAAACTAACTGATGTAAGTATTACTTTCCAAACAATAACTCATGGAACAAACTAACTGATGTAAGTATTACTTTCCAAACAATAACTCATGGAACAAACTAACTGATGTAAGTATTACTTTCCAAACAATAACTCATGGAACAAACTAACTGATGTAAGTATTACTTTCCAAACAATAACTCATGAAACAAACTAACTGATGTAAGTTTTACTTTCCAAACAATAACTCATGGAACAAACTAACTGATGTAAGTATTACTTTCCAAACAATAACTCATGGAACAAACTAACTGATGTAAGTATTACTTTCCAAACAATAACTCATGGAACAAACTAACTGATGTAAGTATTACTTTCCAAACAATAACTCATGGAACAAACTAACTGATGTAAGTATTACTTTCCAAACAATAACTCATGGAACAAACTAACTGATGTAAGTATTACTTTCCAAACAATAACTCATGGAACAAACTAACTGATGTAAGTATTACTTTCCAAACAATAACTCATGGAACAAACTAACTGATGTAAGTATTACTTTCCAAACAATAACTCATGGAACAAACTAACTGATGTAAGTATTACTTTCCAAACAATAACTCATGGAACAAACTAACTGATGTAAGTATTACTTTCCAAACAATAACTCATGAAACAAACTAACTGATGTAAGTTTTACTTTCCAAACAATAACTCATGGAACAAACTAACTGATGTAAGTATTACTTTCCAAACAATAACTCATGGAACAAACTAACTGATGTAAGTATTACTTTCCAAACAATAACTCATGGAACAAACTAACTGATGTAAGTATTACTTTCCAAACAATAACTCATGGAACAAACTAACTGATGTAAGTATTACTTTCCAAACAATAACTCATGGAACAAACTAACTGATGTAAGTATTACTTTCCAAACAATAACTCATGGAACAAACTAACTGATGTAAGTATTACTTTCCAAACAATAACTCATGGAACAAACTAACTGATGTAAGTATTACTTTCCAAACAATAACTCATGGAACAAACTAACTGATGTAAGTATTACTTTCCAAACAATAACTCATGGAACAAACTAACTGATGTAAGTATTACTTTCCAAACAATAACTCATGAAACAAACTAACTGATGTAAGTATTACTTTCCAAACAATAACTCATGGAACAAACTAACTGATGTAAGTATTACTTTCCAAACAATAACTCATGGAACAAACTAACTGATGTAAGTATTACTTTCCAAACAATAACTCATGGAACAAACTAACTGATGTAAGTATTACTTTCCAAACAATAACTCATTGAACAAACTAACTGATGTTTGTTTTACTTTCCAAACAATAACTCATGAAACAAACTAACTGATGTAAGTATTACTTTCCAAACAATAACTCATGGAACAAACTAACTGATGTTTGTTTTACTTTCCAAACAATAACTCATGAAACAAACTAACTGATGTAAGTATTACTTTCCAAACAATAACTCATGGAACAAACTAACTGATGTAAGTATTACTTTCCAAACAATAACTCATGGAACAAACTAACTGATGTAAGTATTACTTTCCAAACAATAACTCATGGAACAAACTAACTGATGTAAGTATTACTTTCCAAACAATAACTCATGGAACAAACTAACTGATGTAAGTATTACTTTCCAAACAATAACTCATGAAACAAACTAACTGATGTAAGTATTACTTTCCAAACAATAACTCATGGAACAAACTAACTGATGTATTACTTTCCAAACAATAACTCATGAAACAAACTAACTGATGTAAGTATTACTTTCCAAACAATAACTCATGGAACAAACTAACTGATGTAAGTATTACTTTCCAAACAATAACTCATGAAACAAACTAACTGATGTAAGTATTACTTTCCAAACAATAACTCATTAAACAGACGAACTTTCCAAACAATAACTCATGGGACAAACTAACTGATGTAAGTATTACTTTCCAAACAATAACTCATGAAACAAACTAACTGATGTAAGTATTACTTTCCAAACAATAACTCATGGAACAAACTAACTGATGTAAGTATTACTTTCCAAACAATAACTCATGGAACAAACTAACTGATGTAAGTATTACTTTCCAAACAATAACTCATGAAACAAACTAACTGATGTAAGTATTACTTTCCAAACAATAACTCATGGAACAAACTAACTGATGTAAGTATTACTTTCCAAACAATAACTCATTAAACAGACGAACTTTCCAAACAATAACTCATGGGACAAACTAACTGATGTAAGTATTACTTTCCAAACAATAACTCATGAAACAAACTAACTGATGTAAGTTTTACTTTCCAAACAATAACTCATGGAACAAACTAACTGATGTAAGTATTACTTTCCAAACAATAACTCTTTGGACAAACTAACTGATGTAAGTATTACTTTCCAAACAATAACTCATGGAACAAACTAACTGATGTAAGTATTACTTTCCAAACAATAACTCATGAAACAAACTAACTGATGTAAGTATTACTTTCCAAACAATAACTCATGGAACAAACTAACTGATGTAAGTATTACTTTCCAAACAATAACTCATGAAACAAACTAACTGATGTAAGTTTTACTTTCCAAACAATAACTCATGAAACAAACTAACTGATGTAAGTATTACTTTCCAAACAATAACTCATGGAACAAACTAACTGATGTAAGTATTACTTTCCAAACAATAACTCATGAAACAAACTAACTGATGTAAGTATTACTTTCCAAACAATAACTCATGAAACAAACTAACTGATGTAAGTATTACTTTCCAAACAATAACTCATGAAACAAACTAACTGATGTAAGTATTACTTTCCAAACAATAACTCATGAAACAAACTAACTGATGTAAGTATTACTTTCCAAACAATAACTCATGGGACAAACTAACTGATGTAAGTATTACTTTCCAAACAATAACTCATGAAACAAACTAACTGATGTAAGTATTACTTTCAAAACATTATCACATAAAACAAGCTTACTTATGCAAGCATTACTTTCCAAACAATAACTCATGGGACAAACTAACTGATGTAAGTATTACTTTCCAAACAATAACTCATGGAACAAACTAACTGATGTAAGTATTACTTTCCAAACAATAACTCATGAAACAAACTAACTGATGTAAGTATTACTTTCCAAACAATAACTCATGGAACAAACTAACTGATGTAAGTATTACTTTCCAAACAATAACTCATGAAACAAACTAACTGATGTAAGTATTACTTTCCAAACAATAACTCATGGAACAAACTAACTGATGTAAGTATTACTTTCCAAACAATAACTCATGAAACAAACTAACTGATGTAAGTATTACTTTCCAAACAATAACTCATGGAACAAACTAACTGATGTAAGTATTACTTTCCAAACAATAACTCATTAAACAGACGAACTTTCCAAACAATAACTCATGGGACAAACTAAACGATGAAAGAATAACTTTCAAAACATTATCACATAAAACAAGCTTACTTATGCAAGCATTACTTTCCAAACAATAACTCATGGGACAAACTAAACGATGAAAGAATAACTTTCAAAACATTACCACATAAAACAAGCTTACTTATGCAAGCATTACTTTCCAAAGAATAACTCGTGAAACAAGCTAACAAATGGAAGTTTTTCTTTCCAACCAGTAACTCATTAAAGAAACCAACTGATTAAAGAAGTACTTTCCAGACAATTTCTCATGAAACAAGCTTACTGGTGAAAGCATTACTTTCCAGGAAATAGCACATGAAACAAACTAACTGATGTTATTATTACAAAATGTATTTTCCAAACAACAATAAGTTAGTGTACGGGTAGCAAGGACATATAAACCACATGGTTTTAAGATCTATGGCAAGCTGTAAATTGTTAGACGCTGGAGTTACGTACAAATCCCTTTACCGAACGACTACACTTCAGTATTTTCATCCACTTATTTTGAAAGAGGCCAGGGCACTAAGAATTGTGAAAGTAGCGAAAATATCTAAAATTGTGAATATATATTTCAAGCAAAGAAACTGCTATATGTTTTTTTTATATATTTTAACAGATGTTTAATGTTTTTTTGTTTGTTTACGCACTCCCGGGGAAGTATGTGTTTGCATATATGAGCGTTTTCTGGCATATCTAAAAATAAACATCCATTATATCATAGATTAAAATGACTCTTTAACGTTTTATAAAGTATTTTATGGCGGATCCGTGGTCTAGTGGTCATAATTTCCCTAAATAAAAGTGCTAATTAATTGTAGTGTTTAACGTATTTTGTACAACCAAGTTTAAATTGATTGTCAGCTAAATGTATTGTGGTGAAATTATTAGTATAAGTTAGCCGGTTATATTTCGGTATAGAAATCTAGTTCAGTTCGCGCATGCGTGGCAGCGAGTTGGGTTCTTAAACTGCTAACCCTGGACCCGACAAGACGTGTGTGCACCTTCATCCCAGAAAACGGCCAAAGCAGTGATGTCCAACGTTCAAGAACCCTGAGTTGAGATTATTTAAAATATTATTCAATATTTTATTGCATAAATTATTTAAATTCCCAAGAGTAAAATCATAAAGTTTAACTGCTAAATTGAAATTACTACGCGTTCTATAGTTGCAGTGTAAATGAAAAGATTTCTGACATAGTAAACCGTCCATATACATCCGAGGTTGTTTTCGATGGAAAATGGCCGAGATGTTCCGAATGATTGTAACTTTGGCACAATCAAGCGAAGTATTGTAGTTGAAATTAAGACATACCCAAAAAAATCATACAAGTAAACTGCGTTTACCGTTCTCCAAATCCGCCAAATGTAAGAAAAAGTTGATCGTCCCCCAAATACGCAGAGCAATGAAAATCAACCAGACGTAGAAGAACAAACGGTCTCCGGGACGAAGTGTATTCGGAGTGCTTCTGCCTTCACCTGTAAATACTGGGGCGCTCCTTTGTGGGGAGTCATTGTGAAGTCTTGAGCTTGAAAATAATTTCTGCAATGAAAATTCAATGAGAATTGAAGTAATGTTTCCCCAGGAAATATTTAAAGCTGCACTCTCACCGATTGACCATTTTGACAACTTTTCATTTTTGTCGTGGAATTAGCCAATTGCGTGAATGTCTGGAAACCAGTGATATAGGACTGTTGACAAATGATCAGATCGCTGTTTTCATATTTTGGTTCAAAAATTAATGTTTAATGGCTAAAAGCGTTACTAACGCTTTATGATATAAACATATTTTTTGGAGAGTGCAGCTTTAACTTAAAAGTTTAAGAATTGCTAAAGAAAGAAATTATCACCTAGAGCATAAATAGTAGCCGAGAATACAACTGCACTAATGTTTGTAGACGGCCATCCGTTATTATTAGCGTGTTTTTCCATCAAAAGTACAAATGCAAGCAAGTGCTGCGAGGATTTCTCCGGACAGCGCAATATTGTTGAACGTTATGCAACAGTAAATTGTAACCACGCCCCCCCCCCCCTTTTCCAAGGTCCTGGGGTATACCGGGGATAGCCGGGGAAATGGGCCAGGTTTATACCTTCCAGGTAGCCCCGCTGTGCCGGGTGAATGCGATGGTTTTGTCTTCGCGCCAAATATAGCGGGGAATGAGCCTTACTTAGGGTGCCTGGGTTGCGTGGGCATTTTGCGGGGGTTTACCAGCAGGTCGTCTCCGCAGGGCGGGTTTTTACCGGGCTTGGCTAGACCGAAAGTCAAAGTCCCCGCTATTCCCCGGACCTGGAGGGAAGGGCGTGGTTACAATTGACTGGTGCATTATGGTTGTAAGAGACATCATGCAGACGAAATACAAATCAAAGACCGTTTACCCTTTTCGTCACATTGCATGTTTGCAAGAATTGCACCACAAGACACATTCCTAAACTGAGATAGGCAAGTAGCTCCCAGAGTTTCTTGGTGATGAGCATCCAAAAGATCTGATCCGTGTGGGAGAGGGAGGACCTGATCCAGCACCAGGGGCCCGTGTACAGGGTGTCGGTGCTGCCGAACACGCCCATAGAGAGGGCAACAACGCACACGATACCTGGAATAAACGTTGGTACTTGGCATGCAAGAGACTAGATATTTCAAACTTATGGAAACAACAGGGGAAACATGCATGTGAATGTGACAAACGAGATGTACTAGGGAACTTGCTTGTGAGGAGGGGGGGGGGAGTCAATACAAAGACAAAGTAAACTACAGGGGGGAACTTACATGCGATAGGGGAACTATATCTAATCAAACATTAAACGCTTACAGGGGGAATTTTCATTCACGAGGGGAACTAGACCTTATAAAACAATAAAAACTTACAAGGGGGCTTTAATTCACGAGGGGAACTAGACCTTATAAAACAATAAAAACTTACAAGGGGGCTTTAATTCACGAGGGGAACTAGACCTTATAAAACAATAAAAACTTACAAGGGGGCTTTAATTCACGAGGGGAACTAGACCTTATAAAACAATAAGAACTTACAAGGGGGCTTTAATTCACGAGGGGAACTAGACCTTATAAAACAATAAAAACTTACAAGAGGGCTTTAATTTACGAGGGGAACTAGACCTTATAAAACAATAAGAACTTACAAGGGGGCTTTAATTCACAAGGGGAACTAGACCTTATAAAACAATAAGAACTTACAAGGGGGCTTTAATTCACGAGGGGAACTAGACCTTATAAAACAATAAGAACTTACAAGAGGGCTTTAATTCACGAGGGGGACTAGACCATATAAAACAATAAAAACTTGCAAGGGGGCTGTAATTCACGAGGGGAACTAGACCTTAGAAAACAATAAGAACTTACAAGGGGGCTTTAATTCACGAGGGGAACTATATCTAATAAAACAGTAAAAACTTACAGGGGAAGCTTTAATTCACGAGGGGAACTATATCTAATAAAACAGTAAAAACTTACAGGGGAAGCTTTAATATACGAGGGGAACTAGACCTTATAAAACAATAAAAACTTGCAAGGGGGCTTTAATTCACGAGGGGAACTAGACCTTATAAAACAATAAAAACTTACAAGAGGGCTTTAATTCACGAGGGGAACTAGACCATATAAAACAATAAAAACTTACAAGGGGCTTTAATTCACGAGGGGAACTAGACCTTATAAAACAATAAGAACTTACAAGGGGGCTTTAATTCACAAGGGGAACTAGACCTTATAAAACAATAAAAACTTACAAGGGGGCTTTAATTCACGAGGGGAACTAGACCTTATAAAACAATAAAAACTTGCAAGGGGGCTTTAATTCACGAGGGGAACTAGACCTTATAAAACAATAAGAACTTACAAGGGGGCTTTAATTTACGAGGGGAACTATATCTAATAAAACAGTAAAAACTTACAGGGGAAGCTTTCATTCACGAGGGAACTAGATCTAATACAACAAAAGGAACTACAGGGGGAAGGAAATAAGCCCCAAATAAATCCTGACTCAAGGAGCAAAGCCAAAACAATATGCATGACGTCACAAAATAACAAACATTACAGAACTATCAAATATCGCCACTGCATGAGGTTTAAAACATGTTATTTATATATCGATGTACTGAAAAGTTTTATAGGAAGGTTAGAATGTTTTATAATACTGTGTGTGTATACCACGCGGTAATTTGCGTCATATATGCTACGTCGGAAGGCAATATTTTGCTTCCAATGAAGACTGTTAACAAAGATAAATTCACTATTTTAAATGAAACACAGTGCAGTCTACGCCGGTTACAGAGCGCCGACTTCGATCTTTGACCAGAGTTTGTTTGAGAGTTCAGTTTCTAAAAACACTTCGACAAACCTTTTCACAATACGGCCGTCTGACGGAGCACTGTCTAAACATTATTTCGGAAACAGGTTTGTCGAAGTGTTTGATGAATCTAATTACCTTATCAAACTTCGGTAATAAAACGAAGGCAGGGCTCTTTAAGCGGCATAGACAGCCTTTTGTTTTATTTAAAATGGTGTAGTAAAAGAAAAGTTATCTTTGATTTACGTGTTCATTTTAAGCAAAATGTTGCCATTCGACTTAGCGTGTATGACGTAATTCATCACGTGGTATACACACACTGTAATAGTTCATAAAACATTTTATAATGTTATTAACTTTTAATTAAATACTGTAATAAAGCAAAATAATGAAAAGAGATGCTCCGTGGACAACAAAGGGAAGCCTCATGTATATATTTAAGACCGAAGTCACGTGCTACTTGAAATAAATTCCAATTAAAATAATTCTAAAATAATCATTAAAGGGATGGTACGAAATTATTGGGGACGAAGCAATAAGCAGATATGCATGTATACCTGGAACACCCCAACAGACTGTGTGAAGGATGACACGGCCACACCGGGTCGACAGATTTGACACCCACTCAAAACGTAAGAGCTAAAACAATGAAGAAGTATGAGCATAGATTGGTGATGATAGATAGATATTTTTTGTCTTGAAATGAGCCAATTTCTGTGTTAATATCTGCAAACCAGCGATAAAAGATTGCTGAAAAAAGATCAGATCGTCCTGTTGTGCATGCTATGATGATTGTTTTGATGATCATAAGCTGTATATGCTTGTATCTAAATAAATGTTCTGTTCTGTTCATTAAGTTTAACTGTTAAATTAATTTACTATGCGATCTACTTGCAGCGGACTTAAAGTGTACCGATTCCTGACATTGTAAACCGTCCATATACATTCGAGGTTGTTTTCGATAAAGTTGGCCGAGGAGTTCCGAATGAACATAAATTACAGCGCATTTTCAGGAGTGTTGTACATCCCTCAGTGGCGGATCTACCGGGGGTGGGGGGGGGGCACAAAGGGTCCGTGCCCCCCAGCGGTCCGGCAAGCAAGTTTTTTTGGGGCATATCTTTATTAATTTAACTGTACAAATTAGTTTGTTTTGTCACAATTTATAGTTAATATAAGCATTTGAGCAAATAAACAGTTGAACCTGATTATCGAGTATAATATAGCATACGACACGAAAAAAACTCTTGAAAATGACATCCGGGCCCGTGCTTTCGATAATGAAAAATCGGCGCCGCATTTTACACAGACAGCTAATCAAAAGTAGACAAATATGGCTGCAGTTATACGCGTAAGTTTACTGTTTTCAAAAAACATCATATACCAGAAATATATATACACACTGTGACTTGTATCACTCAAAATCGCTCGTATTATGTATCCGAACTATGTTATAAAAAGACAGAATCAATGAAAAACTTACTTACCATAGAACAATAATAAACTGAGATCACAGTTGTCCAAAGAAACTCTGTGAAGGGTGCGTACGACGATACAAAACTCTGAGCAACGCATAAATCATCCACCGTGACGTCTTTTGTAAACGGACGCCACTTGACGTCAGGCTCGACGTACAGGTAATACATGAATGCTCCAAACACGTCTGCAGCGATGTGGAAAAGGTTGGAAACCGTTAAGCAGATCAAAAGCTCTCTTATGAAGTTTCGAATGCGCGGTAGAGCGCACGTGTGGATTATGATAAGGGTGACCCCGCCCAAACAGGACAGGACACAACTAATGAAAGTTATGATGAGGATATACTTGGGGATCACATTGAAGACAACTGGTTCGACGGTGTTGTTGTTGAATGATGGATCGGTTGTTAGAATGATTTGATCCATAGTTTCCATATATAACGTTGCGTTAAGTCAGATGTCGTCTGTACAAGGCACAACGTGGTTAATGTAGGTTAAGAACACATATTTTAATCATTTAAGATGTTTTCTACTTTATTAATAATGAAAAAACAAAACGATGCAGTTTTTTTGTAAATATTATTCCATATGTACTTATATTCGCTCTATTTCCCTTAAAACGCCACTTCACTGTCTTGTTTTATCCAAAATAATTACTTAGCATTAAAGTTTAAACCACTAAAACCAAAGCCAGACTCCACTTTATTCCACTTAATTTAGAATTAGTATCCAAGTCATAAGTTAATCCAAGTTTGACCACATATGATGTTTAGTATATATCTATAATTATTATATTTGTCATCGCAATTTTTGTATTTATTACAACGAGCTAGCGTTATCAATGAAACCCGTTTATTTCATGAAACATTGACATGATCACGACCTATTAACTCTCAAGTGACTGTAATCATATCTTACATATGCGAACTATCTTGTGGTGACATATTACTGCCTTAAGATAACCTGATAGCATTCGCAAATTGTTCTGTGTTTAATAGCCACTTATTTTTCGCGATTTTTACCAGAACTGCCACCTATTACCCTTTTTTTGGCTTTTTAACTAATCATGGATTGCGAATATCATTTTATAAGTAATATAATACAGTGTGTGTATACCACGTGATAAGTTACGTCATATATGCTACGTCGGAAGGCAACATTTTGCTTAAAATGAAGACTTAAATCAAAAATAACTTTTCTTTTACAACACCATTTGAAATAAAACAAAAGGCAGTCTATGCCGCTTAAAGAGTCCCGCATTTGATTTATTACCGAAATTTGATAAAGTCATTAGTTTCATCAAACACTTCGACAAACCTGTTTCCAAAATAATGTTTTGACAGTGCTTCGTCAGACGGCCGTATTGTGAAAAGGTTTGTCGAGGTGTTTAAAGAAACTAAACTCTCAATTAAACTCTGGTAAAAGATCGAAGGCAGGGCCCTTGTAAGCGGCGTGGACTGCGCTTTTTTCATACAAAATGGTGAAGAAAAGTAAGTTATCTTTGTTAAAAGTCTTTTTTCAAATCAAAATATTGCCTTCCGACGTAGCATTTATGACGCAATTTATCACGTGGTATACACACACTGTAATTACTAGATGACTAGATGAGATTCGTGTTACCACTTATCTATAAATGCACCTTTGGCTTCTAGAAGTAACTTGTTATCTAATTCGCAAACCATAACTATTTTACCTGGTAATGTTGAACAGCTATAAAAAAAAGGGTAACAGGGGGCAGTTCTGGGCACTTTTAAGGCAGTTTTTAGTCTTATGTTATTTATCTTACCGAAAAAGTTTCGCGAATTTTAACTAGATAGCTAGATAATTATCGCGAAAATTAAGTGGTTAACACGAAAAAATTCGCGAATGTTAACAGGTTATCTTACGGCAGTTATATGCCACAATAATATCTGAATACAGAAATATGTAACTAATAGTTTAAAACAAAAGCAACTTTATTCGGAAACAAACGCGCGTCGAATATCGTCGATGACCAAGGGACATAATTCAAAAGATAGTTTAACCAGAGCTACGAGACCTGTTGTAAATCATTCGGAACTCTTCGGCCATTTTCTATCGAAAACAACCTCGGATGTATACCGAAACATCGGTAAAAGTATTTCGTAAAATTTTGAATTATATTACTAATTAAATGTAGTGTTTTACCGTGTAACTGTATATCAAAGTTTAAATTGATTACCAGTGAAGTGTTTTATTGGAAACATAATTAAGATTTCCAAGAGTTAAGTCTGTAAAAAAATTTGACATTGGTTTAAACTGTATTTATTTTTTATAACAAATAAACATTTACAACACACACATATGATATATAGAATTGAGGAGAAAGCCATAGGCTTGTATAAAACCTTTTTTCTATTTTCTGTAAATAATACTATAAATAAATGAATTAATTCCAGCAAAACACGTATATACTGTGTAAATTGGTATATCGATAGTTAGAGAAAATGAAATAATGAATTATTTAATATGTTTAACATATGAGAAACTATATATGTCAGTATAAATCTGGTCAGATTTTTGACATTGTAAACCATCCATACACATCCGAGGTTGTTTTCCATAGAAAATGGCCGAGGAACTCCGAATGGTTGTAAATATCTAACATGCGTTACGTCATTAATCTTAGGTAATAAAGGCCCTGGCCTACATGATTTGCGCTATCACAGTAGTTTCCATTGTCTGAAAGATGTATAATGTATAAGGTCATATTTTTTATAGTCAATAAAATGGTATTTTTAAAAATTCCAAAAATGGATTTGAAACGAAAAGGGTAGATGGTAAACTCATCTTGCTCAGACGAGAAAACAAGACCGTCTTATTTTTAGCTTTCTTTCTATATTTTGTGTTTTTGTCTTGTGTTTTTTTTCTTCCAGATTTTAGTGGAAAACGCACCTATTTAGCGAATCTAAACAGTCGCGGAGGAACATGCCGAATCCCCTTAGAAAGCCGGACCTGCACATTAATTTTGGTCTAGCTACGCCCCTGTCTGGTTAATTGTGTAATTGTGTTCGAGTTATGACTGTAATTAAATGGTTTGTATACGCCACTTTTACCGCTTTCTTCGACAGAAATTGTTAAAGTGACACTTATTCACATACACATGTATGACAAATATACATTTTTAGTGATAAACCTTCAACTTCTTACTTAATAATGCATTTATGGTAAATTTTAATTACTGATAACAAGTTTATAACCGTGTTTTAATAGCTTAAAAAATATTAAATGATTGGTGAGTGCTAAAAGATTAACTGTGATCTACTATCGTCGCATTCTGTAGAAATACCTTGTTTTTTTGCAGCTTTCTTTCAAATAAAACACGGTATTCTTCATAAGTACCATTGTTTTCGACATTTGCTTATTCTTTATGGTAAATTAAAACATTTGCATTAAAATGGTAAATCTTATTTGGAAATAATAGTGCATCTTTAAGATATTTGGTATTAAACACTACTAGAAACTCTAACATAGAAGTCTCCCTTGTCTGAAATATGTAGCCACAATGTATCAGATCAGACACCACTACTTTTTCCCTGTATGTTTAGGGAATTGACCGTTTTGCATGCAAGATAACTAATTAACGGGCTGGCGACCTAGAGGCGTGAAGTTGGTAGAATTGAAGTGTGGAATTACCCGTTGTGACTTGAATAAGGCGGTTAAGTGGCACGGATGGATGTTAAATAGAAGATGTGAAGCTACCGGTCTACCGGCGTGAAGATAGGAAGCATTGAGGCGTGAAGCTACCGGTCTACCGGCGTGAAGATGGTAACATTGAGGTGTGAAGTAACCGGTCTGCCAGCGTGGAGATGGTAACATTGAAGTGTGAAGTTACCGGTCTGCCAGCCTGGAGATGGTAGCATTGAGGTGTGAAGTAACCGATATACCAGCGTGGAAATGGTAGCATTGAGATGTGAAGTAACTGGTCTACCAGCGTGGAGATGGTAGCATTGAGGTGTGAAGTAACCGGTCTACCAGCGTGGAGATGGTAGCATTGAGGTGTGAAGTAACCGGCCTACCGGTGTGGAAATGGTAGCTTTAAGGAGTGAAGTAAGCAGTCTACCGGCGTGGAGATGGTAGCATTGAGGTGTGAAGTAACCGGTCTACCAGCATGGAGATGGTAACATTGAGGTGTGGAATGGCTGGCCTACTGGCGTGAAGAAGTTAGCATTGGGGTGTGAAGTTACCGGCCTACTGGCGTGGAGATGGTAGCATTGAGGTGTAGAGTGACTGGCCTACTGGCGTGAAGAAGTTAGCATTGGGGTGTGAAGTTACCGGCCTACCGGCATGGAGATGGTAGCATTGAGGTGTGAAGTGACTGGCCTACTGGCGTGGAGATGGTAGCATTGAGGTGTGGAGTGACTGGCCTACTGGCGTGAAGAAGGTAGCATTGAGGTGTGAAGTTACCGGCCTACCGGCGTGGAGATGGTGGCATTGAGGTGTGGAGTGACTGGCCCACTGGCGTAAAGAAGGTAGCATTGAGGTGTGGAGTGAGTGGCCTACTGGCGTGGAGATGGTAGCATTGAGGTGTGAAGTGACTGGCCTACTGGCGTGAAGAAGGTAGCATTGAGGTGTGGAGTTACCGGCCTACCGGCGTGGAGATGGTAGCATTGAGGTGTGGAGTTACTGGCCTACTGGCGTGAAGATGGTAGCATTGAGGTGTGAAGTAACCGGTCTACCGGCGTGGAAATGGTAGCATTGAGGTGTGGAGTGACTGACCTACTGGCGTAAAGAAGGTAGCATTGAGGTGTGAAGTTACCGGCCTACCGGCGTGGAGATGGTAGCATTGAGGTGTGGAGTGACTGGCCTAGTGGCGTGACGATTGTAGCATTGAAGCGTGAAGTTACCGGCCTACCGACATGAAGATGGTTGCACTGAGGCGTGGCTAGCAGCATGGCGGCGTGATGCTACCGGCCTAGTGGCCTGACGGTAGCTGTCTAGCAGCATGGCGGCGTGAAGCTACCGGCGAAGTGGCCTGATGGTAGCTGTCTAGCAGCATGGCGGCGTGAATCTTCCGGCCTAGTGGCGGCCTGATGGTAGCTGTCTAGCAGCATGTCGGCGTGAAGCTATCGGCCTAGTGGCCTGATGGTAGCTGTCTAGCAGCATCGCGGCGTGAAGCTCCCGGTCTACCGGCATGGAGATGGTGACATTGAGGCGTGAATTTTCCGGCCTACCGACATTAAGATGGTTGCATTGAGGCGTGGCTAGCAGCATGTCGGCGTGAAGCTACCGGCCTAGTGACCAGAAGTTGTTGGAACAGCGACCTTGCGAGTAAAATTGTCAGAATAGTAGTTACATGTATGTGGCAAGAAGTTCTCGGAAATCGGACAGCTTGATGTTATCTGAATATCGGCCTGGCGTCGTGAAGCTGCCGGAATATTGGCCTGGTGATGTCAATAGTGACATGATGTTGTCGAGACATTGGCCTGGCGGCATTTATTTGTCGGAAGTTTAGTTGTGAAGTTGTCTGGATATCGGCCTGCGAGCGCGAAGTTGTCGGAATAACGGAGCGGCCTGGTGTCGAAATAGCGGCCTATGTGTGTTTTAATGAACTATAATGCAAAGAAATGGGCTTAACCTGAATTCAAGGTTCATTGGCTACGTTTTTCCGCGTAAAATAACTTTTTGACATCCACCTGTATATAGAAAATGTATTTATTGATCGGAGACCTAAAGTGATTTCAAGTGTAATCGAACTATGTGTGCTGTTATACATGTATATGTTTGTGGTATATAGCTTATCTACTCTTTCTGTAGAATTTTCTGGTAGTTACGAGTATCCATTTAGAGTGTTTCATCATAATTAGTAAGACAAGACTTTATTATCTTACGAACTCTGTGTCACGACAGAATACCATTTCGACTGCACAGTGGGCGCAGACAGATATAACTGTTCGTTGCTACGGTATGGGGGGGGGGTAAGCTTATTTATCCTTGCAATTGAGCAAGATCCATTCGGTGAGTGTTACGATAAGATACGATTCCCCGCTTGGGCGCATGTAGTTTTAGTTTGTCATAACCATGCCCAACAAGTGTTGCTTTTTTCCGGGAACTCCGGTTTCCCCCACAAAAGAAACCGCATTCTCGCGCAAAACGTGCCATCGATAGTGACTTAGTATAAGTTAACACTCGCTATAAAATGTATACGGTTTAATCAAAATATTGTTTAGCGGATTATTATATGGACATGAAACAAAGAATTTGTTTTAGTGACTTATACTGTAAATCATGCAACACAAACAATAACGCATATAGGTGGTTATGTTATAAAACCAGTGTATATAGAGAGAACAGTTCTTTTTTTTAAACTCTTTCTAATTTAAATAACTTTAGCTTTAAATTAAAGATAAAATAAATGTACATTTCAATAATAAAGGTTTCTGCATATTTCTAAATTATATATATATGTAAAAAAGAAAGTAGAATGAAATTAAATTGTAAAAAACCACTAGCGTATCATTCTGGCCGTTTACGTAAACATGCTAGTAAAATTGTTAATATTACACTTTTTGCCTTTCAGATGGTTGTAATCTTTCAGTCCTCAGCTAGCCGGCCTATACAATTGTCAGGTCACATTTAAAAACCACGTGGTTCAAATATATTAAACAAATAGGATAAAAAATAATAATATTTCATAACAACGAGTTTCAAAACATTTATGTTGACATCCATGGCTAAACTGTTTCTGGTAAGTATTAAACTATGTAAAGACATCACACCTTATATTATATATGTTTCTCCATCTAGATAATAATTCATCCTTAATATGTTTATTTTTACATTCAGCTTTACAATTTAAGTTCGAGGTTTGCCAAATATTAAATACTTATTATAGATTAATATTAGTCATTATGTATACACTTGTATCCCGAAATGTTGCCATTTACTTGCTGACAAACCAGTCTATTGCATCTCGGGCGCTGTTGTGTCCAATGCTCGTGTGTTCCCCAACCCTCCACCGGGAGCGATCATAGAGGCCGGTGGTGGTGTAGATAGTGAAGTACCAGTAGGGATTTACTTGGAACTGATACTCCGACATTGTCCCGGGAGTCGTCTGTAAACTCACAGACCGCAAGTGCATTGCACCCACGTCATCGCCATTGATTTCCAAATTGTCTTCTTCATGTGCGACGGAAACCATTGCATTGAGGTTTGCAAGTGTCCTTACTCTTGCGCCTTGTCTTATGGCGTCTGTCAGATCCGCTTTTGAGCCAAAAGTGACGGCACCGGAACTGTCGTGAGAAAGGACCCTCTGCCAGGGCCGCGTGTCGATAAACCACTTCACGGACGTCTTCGTGGTTTGTCGACTGTCTGTCGTCTCCGTTGCCTCCCCTATCCTCAACTTTAACGCCTTTTTTGTCCCCGTCGTTGCCACAATACTCCAGTCCCATACTCCTTCCGATTCAAACTCTTTGATGTTTACGCTGTCCCTCAAAACCTTGTTTACGATAACGGCGTTTAGATGGCTGTTGCGGATCAGCACCTCGCTTGGCTCCACGGAGAGGTCGCCAATCAGGAGTTTGACCCGGTGTCCGCGTTCCACAGCGGACCGCAGCAGCGCCAGGGACCCCATCAGTTCGACTCCATCGGAGTTGTGCTCATAAGCCAGCTGCCAACACGTGTCTGTGTACCTGTGTAATGGAATATAGTTTTATGAGAAGGCTCGAAACACGCACCCTTGTACCTTGTTGATTCCCTCCCTGGAGATGATGATGATGATGATGATGATGATGATGATGATGATGATGATGATGATGATGATGATGATGATGATGATGATGATGATGAATCAATCTAAGACATTTGGGAGTTGAAAACCAATCACCGGTCTTTTAACGTATTTAACCATCAGTAACCTACCAAGTTATTTGCCTGTCCAAATCAGTGGCACCTCCCACGGGCGTATGCTCTCCTATTTTCCACCTAGCTATACGCAGGTCCCCGTCCGTGGCCCAGTTTGTGAACCACCAATAATCGTCGCCCTGGAACTGGATATGGGGCGGAACCAACTCCTGACTGACGTGCCACACAGCCTGACCAACAACCAAGTCATCGGTTTCTGAGATCTGCAAATCCAATGCGTGGAAGACCAATTAGAAAGATTCAAAGTAAACTATAAATGTCTCTATATTTAAATTGTGTTTTAAAGCTGAACTCTCACAGTTCGATCATTTTAACAACTGTTTTATTTTTTGCCTTGGATAGAGCAAATGTTTGCACAAATATCTGCAAACCAATGATATACGATTGCTGACAAAAATCAGATCGTAGATTTTTATATTTCCGTTCGAAAATTAATGTTTTATGGCTTAAACCGTTACTAGCGGTTTAAAGTAACTGTTTAAGAAAATTGCATAAATTATCATTTTTTGAATTTATATATAAAAATCTGTGATCTGATTTTCGGTCAGCAGTCATATATAACTGGTTTCTATGGGTTTTCGCAAATATTGGCTCATTCCAAGACAAAAAATAAAAAAGTTGTCAAAACGTTCAATCTGTGAGAGTGCAGCTTTAACACTCGAAACAGTATACATTTCTTGATAATCAGGGTTTAACATTTTATAATGAAGCAAACTTATGGTTAAAGTCTACCAGCACGTTATCCATTTTCGCCGTGTACGCTATACTCTCCATCACCCCGAAAAGATCAGCGCCGTTTCTGACGTCATTGATGACATTATTGACGTCTCCACTAACCGGCATCCCGTCGGCTTTATGTTTATATACAGAGCGCCCGTTGTCCCTATTGATGACATAGCAGTATCAGTGTGTGTATACTACGTGATAAGTTACGTCATATATGCTACGTCGGAAGGCAATATTTTGCTTAAAATGAAGACTTAAATCAAAGATAACTTTTATTTTACTACACCATTTTAAATAAAACAAAGGGCAGTCTATGCCTCTTAAAGAGTCCCTCCTTTGTTTTATTACAGGAGTTTGATAAGGTGGTAAGTTTCATCACTTCGACAAACCTGTTTCCACAATAATGTTTTGACAGTGCTCCGTCAGACGGCCGTATTGTGAAAAGGTTTGTCGAAGTGTTTTAAGAAACTATACTCTCAATCAAACTAGTGTACACACCGAAGGCGGGACTCCATAAGAGGCGTAGACTGCGCTTTGTTTCATTGAAAATGGTGAAGAAATAGTGAAGTTATCTTTGTTTAAAGTCTTCATTCGAAGCAAAGTATTGCTTTCCGACGTAGCATTTATGACGCAATTTATCACGTGGTATACACACACTGAGTATGATGTAATATTTAGTGATAGTTGGATGATCAAATTGAAAGCGTTTATTTTTGTCTAATCGTACATAATTGGCGATATATCCTCAAAGTTTGGTGCAAGAACTACGTCAATTCTCGAAATCCATAAATAAAGGGCATACAAGATTTGCGAGTGTGATTTTCGTGATGATATTTTTTATACACGTATCGTTAAACGTTAATCGTTCTCTTTGAATAATATCATTCAGAATTCTTATTCATATAGTTTGCAATACTGTACCTTCAAATTAAGCATAAGCTCAGATGATCTTTATTCAAAATAATATAGTCATTTTAAAGCTTACCTAACAAACCATTTGACTGGAATATTTGTAAAATCGGCTTTGGGGGAAGGTGATGTGTTACTGCCGACATAATAACGCATCATATGGGTACGCCCCGTCGTACAGACGTTTGCGAACCACCAGTAGGCATCATCCTCGAACGTTTGCCATGTCGCTTTATTGATACGAAACAATGCCTGTCCGCAGATGTTGCCCTCGATAGTGCGAAGATTTTGAACGCTCGTGAAATAGTTGTCACCCATCTGGATTCTGACTTCTTTTCCGGTCGTTGCCGCCGCGATGAGGTCAGACTTTGAACCAAATGTGGCCACGTCAGTGCCATCCGTCGTGAGGACGTGTGACCAGGATTGCTGACATGAATCTAATGAAACAAACGGTTATTCTCACGATTGTAATATAAAATATACAAAACACGATTCAGCCCGTGCCTTAATATCAGACCAAAATAATACGTTTACCATGGAATATTGTTTTACATTATACCTCACATAAATGTACCCCTTCTTTGTATATATAAACTCGATCGGTCCGAATATCACTGTATTTTGATACAAATCCAGTTTTATAACGTCAGCGATCCATATCATAGTTTTGATAGATCCGGACTTCGCCAAAAATGTAATATGGACCGCTGACGTCATACAACTGGTAAGTGCGGCTTGCTATTCTCACAACGGCGACAATTTGTCGCAAGTAAACATTATGAGCTTTGTTGAATAAAACACATCTAAATCGCTTAAAAAATATTGAATGATAATATCAAATGTTCGGTATAATATAAGAAATATAACACAAGACTTCGGGCCACATGGCATTACAAGGACCGGCCAGTTAGCCCCCGAAGGTGAATGGTCCTCAGTTAACGCCTCGGTCCATATTCACTTTCTATGGCTGACTGGCCGGTCCCTATATTGTCATGAGACCCTCATTGGTGTTTTATATTTCTTAATTATTGGTCTTACCGAATCGTGTTTTAGTATGTGTATATATTGTACCGAAACAAATCATACTTTAGTGTAAGCTTTAATATGTCCAGCTCCATTACATATGATATTTAAATGAGTTTACAGTCATCGAATAAGCCCACAGGTCCGATGCCCTAAGCCTGCACCTTATGCCTCTGACATGCTTTTTTGTTAAGTTGGCCGGCTCGGCGTGCCTGTGTATTTCGAATCACCTTCGTATATAAGTATGACCCTTTTCTGCATGGTCAAGTTCATTACCCATTCGGAGCTCCTCCGCCATTTTTATTGAAAACAACCTCGGATGTATGTAGAAATAGTTCGTAAAATTTTGAATTATATCATTAATTAAATGTATCGTTTAAGCTTATATTTATTAATCTTAGTTTAAATTGATTACCAGTGAAGTGTACTATTGCAAACATAATTAAGATTCCCAAGAGTTAAGTCATTAAGTTTAACTGCTAAATTAAATTACTACGCGATCAACTTGCAGCAGACTTAAACCTACCGATTTCTCAGTATGTAAACCGCCCATATACATCCGTGGTTGTTTTCGATAAAAATGGTCGAGTAGTTCCGAATGGTTCATTACCGTGCTATTTCAAAATGCCTTACCATCGCATAGCTCTGATTCCATATCCGGTCCGAGACAGACCATGTCACTATCCACAGCGAGGTCACACGTCCTATTCCTCACACGGACCCTAGTCCCCCCGACCAACGCACATCCGCCCCATTCAGCCCATGGAAGATAACCACAGTCGCCTGTACATGTGCAATATCTATGATTGACATTTCTTAACCCAGTTATAAGGCATTTGGCATCGATAACCTCCCGAATAGCTTAGGGAATTTACTTAGAAAATAAAATATCTTCAATATACATATTATAATATGCAGCTGGCTTAAGTCGCGTTGAGACAGCTGTAAAACTATTAACTATTGGTATGACACAATAGTACCCGAATCTGGACCAACATTCTTTAATGTAGCTATCCCTTTGCACAGCTGGTGTAAATAGAATAACGTCATCCCGCACTTCGCACACAGTGTAGTTATTCTTCTTGCGGTCTTCCAGGTTCATTCAATTTAATAATGGAGTGATTATTTGGGCTTTAATACTGCTTTTGCCGGTGTGTGAATTGATTGCATTCATTGGTTGAGCGGAAGATATATTTGATATCTTTAAGTAACAAAAATCCTATCCTATCCGATCTCGCAGGTCCCTTATAAACGATTGTCAATGGACAATTATAAGATGGTACAAACCGTTACAAAGCCGCGACTCCGAGTTTGGCCCTTGGCATGTTCCAGTGCTTATTCCGGTGGGGGAACATGTTCTTGTTCTTACGCTTACCCCGGGACCGACGGTCACCGAACAAGCGCCCCAGTCAGTCCACAGCGAATAACCGGAGTCAACTGAAAATGCACAATGTGTTTGAATCTTTCGACAGTCATGAGCTGATATGCATCACTTTAATATCGTTTTCCAGGGTAAAATCCTGCAGTAATGGTGTCCATTTTAGAGGTAAAAAGAATTTGCCCGTGGTAAAGATCGAACCCACGACCACTGAGGTGACAGGCAGGCGCATGGACGGTTCGCTTAAATCCTTCACCTGGTGCTCATGACTTAGGATGTCTGACAGATATACTTTCACGAATAACTCAAGCGATCTGCTGAAATTACACTCAGATAATACAATGTCAGCCTTATATTATAGTACAACCAGCGGATAACGATGTCATTTCTTTCAAGCTGCTAATCATATACACTTCTTAGAATAAAAAAAATGGCACCATTGTCTGGACTGAATATTTTGATATATCGAATACTGGGCACAGCTGGCGTAAATCGGTGTGAGGGGATGTAAGACGTCTCCTTATTTTTCGTACATAGTGAAGCTATTAACGGTCGGGTCCATGAGGATCATTCCGTATAATAATGGAGTGATTTTGGGGACTAGAATACTGCTTTAGCTCTTGCTAGAGGGCTTTGGCAGTTTTTCATTCACACTAATGCCAAAACGTTTGATCAATCAAACCGAGACTGGCTAAACGTTGGATGCTTGTGCTTTAGAAATAGCCTTTAAAGAGTCGTTAATTAAATACAGTATGGTAAATAGGAACTACATGTACGTTCTCAGTTTGGAACTAGCAATATCGGTTTAAGTATGACTGTGAATTGACTGCATTTGTGACTGAACGGTATTCTGTGCTCATGAATCATTAAGATATTATATAATGTCCTTTTATAAATGTCCCAAAAAACTATTTTTGTTATGTAATATTCTTATCCGATCGTGCAGGTCCAACATAAACGATTGTCAATGGACAATGGACAATTATAAGATGATACAAACCGTTACAAAGCCGCGACTCCGAGTTAGGCCCTTGGCAGGTTCCAGTGCTTGTTCCGGTAGGGGAACATGTTCTTGTTCTCACGCTTACCCCGGGACCAACGGTCACCGAACAAGCGCCCCAGTCAGTCCACAGCGAATAACCGGAGTCAACTGAAAATGCACAATGTGCTTGAATCTTTCGACAGTCATGGGCTGATATGCATCACTTTAATATCGTTTTCGGGGGTAAAATCCTGCAGTAATGGTGTCCATTTTAGAGGTAAAAAGAATCTGCCCGCGGTAAAGATCGAACCCACGACCACTGAGGTGACAGGCATGCGCATGGACGGTTCGCTCAAATCCTTCACCTGGTGCTCATGACACAGGATGTCTGACATATATACTTTCACGAATAACTCAAGAGATCTGCTGAAATTACACTCAGATAATACAATGTCAGCCTTATATTATAGTACAACCAGCGGATAACGATGTCATTTCTTTCAAGCTGCTAATCCTATACACTTCTCAGAATAAAAAATAGCACCATAGTCTGGACTGAATATTTTGATATAATTATCGAATACTGGACACAGCTGGTGTAAATCGGTGTGAGGGGATGTAAGACGTCTCCTTATTTTTCGTAGACAGTGAAGTTATTAACGGTCGGGTCCACGAGGATCATTCCGTATAATAATGGAGTGATTTTGGGGACTAGAATACTGCTTTAGCTCTTGCTAGAGGGCTTTGGCAGTTTTTCATTCACACTAATGCCAAAACGTTTGATCAATCAAACCGAGACTGGCTAAACGTTGGATGCTTGTGCTTTAGAAATAGCCTTTAAAGAGTCGTTAATTAAATACAGTATGGTAAATAGGAACTACATGTACGTTCTCAGTTTGGAACTAGCAATATCGGTTTAAGTATGACTGTGAATTGACTGCATTTGTGACTGAACGGTATTCTGTGCTCATGAATCATTAAGATATTATATAATGTCCTTTTATAAATGTCCCAAAAAACTATTTTTGTTATGTAATATTCTTATCCGATCGTGCAGGTCCAACATAAACGATTGTCAATGGACAATGGACAATTATAAGATGATACAAACCGTTACAAAGCCGCGACTCCGAGTTAGGCCCTTGGCATGTTCCGGTGCTTGTTCCGGTGGGGGAACATGTTCTTGTTCTCACGCTTACCCCGGGACCACCGGTCACCGAACAAGCGCCCCAGTCAGTCCACAGCGAATAACCGGAGTCAACTGAAAATGCACAATGTGTTTGAATCTTTCGACAGTCATGGGCTGATATGCATCACTTTAATATCGTTTTCCGGGGTAAAATCCTGCAGTAATGGTGTCCATTTTAGAGGTAAAAAGAATCTGCCCGCGGTAAAGATCGAACCCACGACCACTGAGGTGACAGGCAGGCGCATGGACGGTTCGCTCAAATCCTTCACCTGGTGCTCATGACACAGGATGTCTGACAGATATACTTTCACGAATAACTCAAGAGATCTGCTGAAATTACACTCAGATAATACAATGTCAGCCTTATATTATAGTACAACCAGCGGATAACGATGTCATTTCCAGCTGCTAATCCTATACACTTCTCAGAATATAAAAAAATGGCACCATTGTCTGGACTGAATATTTTGATATATCGAATACTGGACACAGCTGGTGTAAATCGATGTGAGGGGATGTAAGACGTCTCCTTATTTTTCGTACATAGTGAAGCTATTAACGGT